>NW_025534265.1:0-238003 GCF_020615455.1 Coregonus clupeaformis
AACACACTGTCGTACACATCGACCCAGAGCATCCCAAACATGCTGAATTGGGTGACATGTCTGGTGAGTATGCAGGCCATGGAAGAACTGGGACATTTGTGTACAGATCCATGCAACATGGGGCTGTGCATTATCATGCTGAAACATGTGATGGCAGCAGACGAATAGCACCACAATGGGCCTCAGGATCTCGTCACGGTATCTCTGTGCATTCAATTTGCCGTCCATAAAATGCAATTGTGTTTGTTGTCCGTAGCTTATGCCTGCCCATACCATAACCCCACCTCCATCATGGGGCACTCTGTTCACAACATCGACATCAGCAAACCGCTCGCCCACACGACGCCATACACGTGGTCTTTTATTGTCCCCAGCACAAGTTGCACCTGTGTAATGATCATGCTGTTTAATCAGCTTCTTGATATGCCACACCTGTCAGGTGGATGGATTATCTTGGCAAAGGAGAAATGCTCACTAACAGGGATGTAAAGAAATTTGTTCACAAAATTTGAGAGAAATAAGCTTTTTGGCGTATGGACAATTTCTGGGATCTTTTATTTCACCTCGTGAAACATGGGACCAATACTTTACATGTTGCGTTTATTTTGGTTCTATTACTGCACTGTTGGGTAGAGCTCTGAAGTTAAGCATTTCACTGTACTTGTGCATGTGACAAAAAATATGACTCACAAGTATTCGAATACTAACGTCCATTCGGATATTCTAATATTTGAAAAAGCATGCACATCCCTAACACACACAAACACATTTGTAGCCACATGGCAGAGTGCCAGGGTCTTGCCCCATAGGCAACACTATAACGGTGCAAACTACAGTACAGTAACATTCCTATTGCTTCACCATAGATAATACAGACTTTGATCAGGAAGACACCAACAAACTCCTCATAGCATGACAACGTAATTACTCGTGGGGGTAATAGCAGGCAATACATTAGCATGGGATGTTGAGAAGACTTTAGCATATAGGTGAAAGGCTTAGACTGTTTGTGTAATTTCAGCGAATGCTGCGTTTTTGCTTCAGTGCGTCCAAAGCAGCATCAATACAGCTATCTGCAAAAAACTAATTGATGTTTGTCACACTGTGTTTACTATTAGAACTTTATGTGAAATGTCCAGAAAAAAATCCATGAAATGTGTGAAGGAGTGATGAGAGGAGAATACCGGGAAACATGACATTTGCTTTGATCATCCCAAACCCTTACAGAATTCATACAGTCCATTGAAACCAAATCCTGCTTGTAAACAACGAAACTAGCCCAAATGATCTTTATTTCCTCACCTTTCATTACTTTCACCTGCATCGGTCATTACACCTAACAGGTTAGCTGATAGGAAGACAACTCTACGGACAAAACCCTATACTTATTTTTCCATTTCTAGATGTGATGTGCAGGTCCATAGCATTTACACTGACGTCATTTAACAGACGCTCTTATCCAGAGCAACTTTACAGGAGCAATTAGGGTTAAGTGCCTTGCTCAAGGGTATATCGGCTGATTTCGGGATTCAAACCAGCAACCTTTTGGTTACTGGCCCAACGCTCTTAACCGCTAGGCTACCTGCCGCCCATAGCAGGTAGCTGGCCTGGGTCTGTGTCCCCAGCCTTACCTCTTGTAGCAGTAGATTTCCTCAGGGTCTGAGATGCCATACTCTCTGAGCTTCAGGATCATCTGGGCACTCTTCTTCACGGCGGCATCGTATCGCTCGCTCCTGGACAGGAAGTTGAGGTCCTCACTCTGGAAGTCTGGGTCACTGATCACCAGTGACTCTGTGGGGGATAGAGAAAGATTGGGGGATTAAGACATCAGGGTGGAGCATAGCCTCAGAAACCCAGGCTTCTCACACAAGACGGGATTTTGGAAGGGTGGCAATGCGAGACTAGGTCGAACATTATGTGCAGATTGTGCAGTATTACCATTGGATAAATAATTGTGTCTAATATCCTTAGCTACATTTCTATCTACAACATAATGCACCCCATATCATCTGTCTTATTTATTTTTATATGATGCCATAATGAACCCTGCATGGGGTCAACCTTTACTATACTAATAGCCAGTGGGTCAACCAACGACTGTAGCTATAATCTAACTTTCTAGCTAGCAAGGTTGCTGCTAGCTGGCTATGTTATCTGACAATGCAAATCAGAGCCTTGTTTTTACACAAACAGCATGCATTTCGTAAACAGCATGCACAGTTACAATGAATGCGAAAATTGGTCTTCATCTTGTCATTGGCTCACAATTATAAACAACAGCTGACTGGTTATAACTACTGTTACAACAGATAGATAACTGGTTAACCTAGCCTAGGCAGCCGATAGTGGCCGTGCAGATCTAGCGACCACTATCGGCTGCCCAGGCTATGTATAACCAACCCTAATGTTGGATAGCTTGCTAGCTATCAACTTGTTTTGTTAGCTAGCTAGCTAGCTGCTAGTTCAATGTTTTGTTTACACTTGTTTCATGATGCTTTACCTTGCAAGCAAAGAGGCTATACACACGAGACACTACAAGACATTCCAACCTTACCAATTTCTCTTCTTCTTTTGGTCTTCTCGATGCCACCGTCCAGAATATGTGTGAGTTTCTCCACGTTAAATGTAGCGTTCTCACGCTCTCTAGTTATGTCAGGATTCATGGCGAAATAAATATATTTTCCCTTGCAAAAGACCACGTTGCTTGTCGCAATAAAAATGTGAGTTGTATAACCTACGGCCTACAGGAAACAAGTTCAGCACTGCAATAACTGGGAGCCTGACCAATTATTGACAACTTCCTGAACGCTACAAGAGGGGGCGGGTAAAAAAATCACGTTATGTGACGTTGTGAAAATACTACCGCCATGAACTGACAAAACACACAACTGGGATCTTTATAGTATTTGGCCTATTTTACCGTTTGATAACTTCTTGAGAAGATGCTTCCAGCACCTGCAGTCTTTCATTTCCCTTGGGAAGTCAACTCTGGTGCAGTCAAGGAGGGAGGCTCAGTGAGAACATTTGGAAGGTGTGGAGTGTGTCTACCACAGGAGGTTGGTGGCACCTTAATTGGGGAGAACTGGCTCGTGTTAATGACAGAAGAGAATCAGTGGAATGGTATCAAACGCATGGTTTCCAGGTGTTCGATGCCATTCCATTTGCTCCGTTACGGACATTATTATGGTACTGGTACTGTCTTTAACACAATATACCTAATAATAGTCAATAATAGTTTTTTTTAAATGATTTGTTATCCCTTTTGGATTGCATGGCTAACAGACAAGTTAATTTTTAGATTGGTGAGTTACCAACCAGAGGAATCGACGGCTACACTATCTGCCCAGAATGCAGCAACACAGCACCAAGTTGTTGTTCAGACTACATTTGTGGAGCCCTTTGAACCCATCATTGGAGCCCAGTACCTAGTTGTGGGGGAGATTGAAAATGCAGAGGGTAAGATTAGGTTTTTATTTGGTTATATGCTTTGCAACTCCCAAAACCCACTGTCCCACTTATATATCTCTTCACAGGAGGTGATGGTGTGATGGTCCGTGCCCGTGTGCTGAACTGTGTGGATGGGGTGAACCTAGCCCTGCTACAGAGAGCTGTCAATGAACAGAGGAGCTACTTCAGAGAGAGGGTGGAGAGCAAGGGAGATGCTGCTCCTCCCGCTCACCCACGTGCTCCTCCCTGACCTGGACCCCAATAAGAATTAATCAGTCACAACCGTGCACTGATACAGTGCTACTGGTGGAAAGTTATGAACCAGGTTGAATTGAATGTCCTTTTGTACATGTTGTAATGTTAAATGACCTCATTTATACCTCAGATGGATTGTGTCAAAAGGTCAGATTTTATTATGGTTGGGACATTTGCCCAAATAGCTGATTACATGGGGATGTCAAGGATTATGAGACTGTGCCTCTAGCTAATTTAGAATGGTGAAGGGTGGAATTGTGCTATAAAAAGACGTCTGAGGAAGTCCTGATTGATACATAAAAGCTGCTTGTTCTGGTGCACTGTAAAGTCCTGCCATTATTTGTCATACGATATCAGTTCTGGAAGACACCCTCTTCCTCCTGACAGTGTTGGGTCAGGTGTATAAAGTAGGTCAAGAAAATGCATACTTACATTTATTATTGTAGCTAATCTAAGATCAGAGAGAATGTTTGATGTGGCCATTTATGCAATGGGTACATTTGTGAATGAAAACTGATATGTAGCTTGGAAATGTATCTTTGTGAGAAACATAAATAAATTATTCTTGATTTAATATTAGATGTATTTGTGGACGAGGTGTGTTATCGTGTTGCTTTATTTTTTTGTAGTTAATTCTTCTATTGTGTTGGAATTGAAGAAGCAAACACATGTTGACAATATAATCTTTAATGAATAATTATTTTCTTGATACAGTATCAAGGTTGCATTTAAAAGGATCAGTGTCAGGGAAATAATAAGACATGAGAATAATAAGAAATAAACAAGCAAAACTTAGTAAATAACATTGCACCAAGTCCCATCATCTCTAGTAAAACAATAATATCAAGGATAAACAAATAACATAAAACGTTTCCTTTTTTAAAGTAGATTCTGCCCACTTCAAACTAATTTGGTAAACAAAAGCAACTCAGCAGCAACAATTATGACCTTACAGTGAGCTACGCAGTATTTTCAGACAAAATGAAATTATACATTCTGGGTAGTATTGATATTTAAGTTTATACAATATAATTTGACTTCATATAAATCACCCTAGAGACAAGAATACCCTCCAAGCACACTGTTAACAGGTCTATTATCTAGAAGAGAATCGATGAGAATTGTATGTAGGGGTGTAGCTGCTGTCAGACACTTTGGAGGAAGCAGGTAGCATCAGCAGGCCAGACAGAGGATCTGTCTTGCAGCGGGCCATCGCTTGCTTGTAGTTGATTTTATCGTTTGTTGTGGGGTCGACGATTTCCTTGGCGTAGTTGTACTCGGACAGAAGCTCTCTCATCATGGTGCTGTCAATCATCTTGGCTCCAATGGCCTCCTGTATGCCAACACGGTCCGTGTTGTTGGGATTGACCAGCCCTCCTGTCAGGTGCTGCACCTCCATGTAACGCAGGGCAGTTTCTTTGGGCATCCAACCTTTCAGGACGGCCTCTCCCACCGACAGGCGTTCTCTGGTCATGGGGTCCTCCACGCCAGTGTAGGCTTTCTGGGCGTTGAGTAGCCTCTGCAGTTGGCTCGAATCGATGAGGCCCCTCTCGGCTGCATTGTGGACTGAGTATCTCTCCTTGTTGCTGATGTCAATGATGCCCCCAGTAGCAGCCTGTGCTTCCAACAGCTTTTGTGCCGTGCCGCTTTCGATCAGCTTGCGGGCCACAGCACTGCGTATGGAGAAGCATGTGTCTGTGTTTGTGTCAATTACACCAGCGATAGGATATATTTCCTTAGGGGCAAGGGCAGGAACAGGGGCGCTGCTAGTAGGGGACGACTTTAGCGAGGATGCTGGCTTTGATGTGATTGAGTTGAACTTGGGCTGTTTTTCTTTTTCACCTGCGACAAGCAGGGCAAACTCTGAAATGGGCATTTTCCCACCCTTGTATTTTTGCAGATCATACTGGGTCAGTTTGCCGTCTCTCAAGGCATTTTTGATGGAGTACTGCTTGCCGCTCTTGCGATCCTGCAGCACAGAGGTCTCCCCATCAGGTCCGTGGAAGTAATTTCCTCCCAATCGCACTCCAGCTCTTGCAGATGCATGTACTGGGTACGGTCGATCAGTCCCTGCAGGTAGGCTTCATATGGCGATAGTTCTTTGCCGGTATCAGGGTCCAAGATGGTGATTTTAGTGGAGACGTTGGTCTCCTTTTCCGGGTCTCTGTATGGTCTTCCTTCTCCTTGTCCCTCTGGAGTTCCCTGATGGTGTTGTCTTTCTGGTGGATGGTGTCTTTCTCGTCCAGTATCTCCCTTTCCAGGCGCTGCACGTCAGACTCCATCTTGACGCTCTTTTGCCTGTTGATCTGGCTTCTCTCGCTCATCAGCTTGGTTTGCTGCTGGAACGATAAAGCTGATGTCCTGCCTCTCAGACTCCAACTTCTTCAGCTCCCGGGTGAGGTTGTCTTTCTCCCTCTGCAAGGTGTCCCTGGCCAGAATGAGACTTGTCTCTTCCCGAGAAGTGCTTGACTGAGTGCCATTCAGTCGGTTGAGTTTGTCAGAGAGTTGTTTGATTTTTTCCTCCAGGTCCTGCCTGGCATGTTTCTCCTGAGACACCAGGCCCTTCAGGCGGTATCTCTCTGCTTCTACAGCCTGGTCTTTCTCCACCCGGATCACCTCTTTGTACACCGTCTTCTCTATGGCCTTCTCTCGCTGAAGGAGCTCAAGCTTGACATTGGTATTCCTGATGTTTCTCTGAATATGCAGGACATCATTGGTTTCCTTGTCCATGTCTGAGCGAAGACTGTTGGTCATCCTCTCCAGTTTGGGGTCTCTCTCAACTTTCAGGACTTCCTCGACAACGATACTCTCCTCGACGGGCGGTGGGGCATTCTCCAGCTCTTTGATGCGCAGTTTGATCTGTTTCAGTTCAGACTCCACTTTAATCTTCTTCTGATGTTCGTCACTCTGCTTTAGGATGCTCTCCTTCTCCTCCACTAAGGTTTTAAGTTTTTGCATCTCAAGCTCTAGCTGCCGGCGAGACTTAACCTCCTCATCCAGGCTCCTGCCAAGCTTATCATGCTCAACTATCTGCTTGGGGTCCTTCTGTAGACGCACCACCTCCTGCACCACCACCTTCTCCTCTGGCTTTTGTCTCTCCAGCAGGATGTACTTGTTTTGCAGGTCGAACACCATCTCCTCAGTGGTACGGCGACGCTGTTGCTCTTCGCGTACCTCCTTCCTCAGCCGATCTGCCTCCTTCTCCAAGAGCGGATCATCCTCATACTTGAAGACATCTTTGGTCATAAGCTTTGTCTCCACCTTGGATTTTTCTGCTTTCCACTCGTCCCTCTCTTTTCTCAGGAGGTTAATCTGGTCCTCTACATTATTGTAAGTACGGTGCAGATGGTTCACCTGATCATTGAGCCTCTGTATCTCTCTTTCGTTCTCAGGGCTCCTCTCCTCTTTCACCACGTCTTGGATTACTTCCTTCAGCTCCACCTTTGGCTTCTTGGAACGCAGGGCTTCCAGATCGACCATGACCAGAGTGATCTGATCCTGTAAGTCAGAACGCTGCTTGTTCAAGTCTTGAACATCTTTCTTCAGACGCATTATCTCCAACTCTGTTTGTGGATCTATGCGGTAGATCTCATTGACGATTTCCTTGAGCTCGACCTTGGCTTCCACTGCCCCACCTCGGTATAGCGACTTTTGAGCTGAGAGACCTCCTGACCAGAGAGTCTGTCTCAATTTTCTCTTCCTCTAGGCCTGATCGAATCCTCTTGGATTCATTGATGAGCTCAGGGTCCTGTTCGACTTTCTTCACCTCCCTGGTGACCACCTTGGGCTGAATGGTGGGAATGATCCTCTCCAATGCATTGATCTGGCTCCTCGTTTGGAAGATCTCGTCATTCAGAGTCTTGCTCTTGTTGCCTTCATCTGTGATTTCCTTCTCAAACGTTTTAACAGCCTTTGAGCATCTCTGGATCCTTCTCCAATCGAATCACCTCCTTTTTCATAACCTTCTCCCTGATGTTGGGTCTTGTAGCATTCAGAATGGTGACCTCTGTCTTCTGTTGAATGACTTCTCCCTCTTTTACTCGAACCTCATCCTTTATCTTGCCGATCTCATCTTTTAACTTGGAGGCTTCTACATCCAACTGAGGATCTCTCTCAAACTCAGTCACCTCTCTAGTCACCAGTTTGGGCTTGATGCACTTAAGGTCGCCCCCAACAGTGGCGATTTTGCTTTTCACACCCTCGATCTCACCCTGGGTACGGCTGCGCTTCAAGGCCTCTTTGTGGATTTGGTCCTCCAGATCTTTTAGGTCGGTTTCCAGTTTAGGGTCGCGGTAGTACTCGAGCACCTCCTTCTCCTCAACTCGATACATCCCTTTACGGCTCTTCAGAGATAGCATCCTGGTCTTGAATGTTTCCACGTCAGTCTCAGCACGGCTGCGTCTATCGTGCTCCGCACTCAACTCTTGCTGCAGGCTCTTTATGTTTATGGTTGGTTTTATGGTTGGTTCTATGGATTGTTTCTCATGTTTCTGCAAAAAGTAAACAAAAAAGCATAGGTTTAAAAGCAATAATTTCAGGGCATATATTTTGAAACCTGTATCCATTTTTTTTGTCTGTATCCTAAACACATTCAATTGATCAAACTTGGCAGTGGGAAATAAGTTATGTGCAGCTAGATTTTCCCAACTCACCTGAGCGATGAGGTTCTTAGCAAAGCCCATCTGACTGAGCAGCTGGTCATTCTCAGCTGACGTTTTAGCATAGTGGTTCACCAAAGCCTTTTCCTGTAATACACAAAGAAGCACAGCCATCCTTCAGCTCACAGTGCTCAAGAAAACATGCAGGAAAACATGATGCGCCCTACATTGGTCTGCATAGAAGTGGATGAACATTAATGTAATTTGTGTCTACTGACTTCCATTCTTTATGCATTACCTGGTTCTGCACAGTATCAGCAAGGGTGGAGGTGTGAGGTTTTTTGGCATCTTTGGCTCCCACATTATCAAGGGTGCTGCTGTATTTGTCAGTGTTGACCTCATAATCCTGCACAAGCAGTTGAAATTAAGATGTTATTATTCAATATCCAAATATTTAAATATCTGTTACACAAATAAAAGGTTCATCATGATGCAGTAGGATAATGTAACTTAATCAGAGTCTTACATTGAGGATATTCTGCAAATCTTGGGAAAGGTCAACCACTCTGTCCAGGTCGTCTCCCTTCCTCTTGATGTCATCCACCACCCTCTGCAATAAAGGTGTACGTAGGTTGGGGGGGAATAAACAATTACAAAATTAAACTTGTTTGCTAAAATATGTGTCTTACAATGATATTTAAAGAATATCGCCAACAATTTCAGAGCTTCTTGACACACAAACAAACTGACCTTCTGGGAGGTCTGCTTGGAGTTGACCTGTGATAGGTCATCGCTGGGGCTGATCTGGTTGTCGGGCAGATTTTTCAGGAAGTAGTTCAGAGATTTGCTTGTGTTCTGGAATTCCTGGTTCTTGCCTGCAGCCTCTTGCAAGAGGCCCTCTCTGAGACGATAGAAAAACGCAATGAAAAACACTTTCATGGCGACAAACTGAAAACAATTATTCTGTTCATCTGACGTTCGAGCAAACGAATGGACTATTTTGATACCATATATTTGCAGACATGGTGTGTGTAGTCAACATTAGCTAACAGACAAAGTGGCCCTGGGCTCACCTTTCCTTCAGCTGGTTGTTGACGTTAGAGTAGCGGTTCTGTAGTTGTTTGACCTGGGTCCCCTGGCGATGGATGTCTGGGCAGTACTCCTGGTAGCCCTGCTGCAGGGAACTACACAGCTGCTGGCTGGTCTCCAGGTCCTGGCCCAGCTTCTTCAGTTCATCCTGAGAGCCGCCACGTCCTTACGCAGACTCTGTAGAGAACATATATGATGAATATGTGTCCTGGTGGTGTGCATTTTAGCAAACTTAGAAGGGATGACTGAAATGTGCAGTCAAATGACATAGTCCTTTATTACTTAAGTCAACTACTAGGGTATTCTCTGGTCCAATTTGTTCAAGGATACTGTAGAATCTATTTGGTTCTCTTAAGAAAGCTGAGGTGTGTCCAATGGCTAATCCAAGGCAGTGTAGGCAATGGGCCCTGGTCAAAAGTATTTCACTATATAGGGAATAGGGTGCAATGGTAATGTCCCACCAACCTGGATCTCCTGGGTGCGGGCCTGAATAGCATCGGGGGCATCTGGGATAGGGCCATCCTTATTCAGCTTTTCCTCAAAGCCAGAGACGATGCCGTCCACTTTCTTGATCTGCTTCTCCAGGTTCAGAGATGCATTAGCCCTATAGAAGAAATGTCATAAACATTTATTTTTTGAAACAGCAAGATTTGTCGTTTGATTCTATTTTCTGATAATATCATATCGCTAAGACAGGTGATCGGTGATAATGTATGTTTGTAAAATGGTCGTACTTCTTGTTAAGTAGGTCGGCCAGGGCTGCGATGCCATCTTGCTTGTCCTTGGCAGCTTGAAGTTTGGCTGCAAGGCCTCTGGAGGCGTCCTTCTCCAACTTCGGCTGCTCCATAGCCGCCAGAGCATCTGCGGCTTTCTAAAAGAGATACAACCACTGTATCATTAGGATCAGTACCATCCTCACCAACAATATCATAACCATCATCATCATCGCCATAGTCATTAGACTCATCATCGTTGTCATCATCATCTTTAGGAGGCGCGAATCCATCAATGTCAATCTATAATTATTCAGATTTAGCTAGTTTACCAGCATGAAGATATATTGTACAGTTACAATGGCTGGTAGACACGCTTTCTATCTATCAAAAGTAGTGGAATAGGGTGCCATTTCGGATGTCCCCTTAGACTGTGCCTGAGGCTGGTCTAGTGGGTAATGTGGCCTGCAACACATATCACCCCCCAGCGTGGGTACGAATCCCGGCTCCACCGCTATTCTCTCTCTCCCTGCTCATTTCCACTTGTATCTGTCTCACTAAAGTTAAAAACAAGACTTTCTCTCTCACCTCTTGCTCCTTCAGCCTCTTGGCCAGGTCGGTGGTGGGGTCACTGCGGTCCAGCGGGGCCCTCAGACGGCTCAGCATGCCCTGCTTGGCTTTGACCAGGTCCTCATCCAGCTTATCCAGCTGACCGGCCACGGCTTTAGCTTTAGGGTTGGATGGAGGGGCTATGTGGGGAGCACAGGGCAATGATAATCTGGCCTAATCAAAAGTAATGCGTTATACAGTACATGGAATAGGGTGCCTTTTTGGTTCTGGTCAAAAGTAGTGCACTATGTAGGGAATAGGGTGCCATTTTAGCTGCAGCCTTAGTTAATGTCCCATAAATACACTTTGGCTTGGGGTTTACATGATGTGATGAATTGAATCAAAAGTTAGAGAAGCCATTTCTACCTTATTTACAGTTAATGATAATAACAGTAACAGTAGCAGTTCCAGAGTTATTTGGAAGGCTTTGTTTTGGGGTACTGGGATTAATAGAGCACATTTTTCTCACCTGTGTATACAGGTCTCTCTTCGACACAACGGATCTTGTCCTTCATTGTGCCTAAATAAACAGCCCTCCTCTTCTTGATGTCGTCAAGCACATCACCATGTCTGTGCGCACATACACACATGCACAAAAACCACAAAATTGACATATTGTTGTCCATATGCATGTCATATAATTTGACATAAATGACATATTCTCCTGTTGCTTACAGGTCTACGGTGGCAATGGCCTCTGGGTCAGGTGGTGGGATCAGGAAGCAGACCCCTGGAAAGCTTTTGGTTGCCCCACTGCTGTTCAATACGTCCCAGTTCTCAACGTCTGAATTCGACTTGAGGGTGAACTTGTCCCCTCGAGTGAGTTCAGCCTAAAAGAACACAAAGAGAGAACTTTCCTCAGAATGGATCACATGTAAATATTCCTTTACATCTTTCAAACACAATGCCCAAATACTGAGGTATCTAGGAACTTTAATTTAATTTAGTGAGTTCCCTAGTCAAAGTAATGTTTGGTTTTGTGATGTTTACATGGGCCTACATTACGTTACATGCCTTGACACACCTCTCAGTGCAGTGGTAGAGCATTCTATTCTAGCAGTCACGTCCTTGCTCAGTAGCTTCATCAAAGATTCTACAGAGGTTTCGAACCCGCTTTGACTTTATACCGTAACCTGTGGTGGAGGCTCCAGGACAGGGTCAAAGTTAAAAGGTGAGAGGTCAGAGCAGCTGGTCATACCTTCTCAGTCTTCCAGTCACAGAGGGACTCCACGGTGGTGGACCTGGTGGGCGGGTAGCGGCGCAGCTTGAGGGGGGCGATGGTGGTGCTCCTCTTCCTCAGGTCAGCCAGGAGCTGCTCGTTACGTTGCACCGTGCTCTCCTCTGCCTGAGAGAGAGAGATGGAGAAAGAAAGAGAAAGAGAGAGGAGGGGGGCGGGGGGTGAAATTGGGGAATTAGGACCACCTGCGTTGCATTTCGGCATTAACAATTTTTCTTCACATTATTTACATAATGTAGTAGGGTAATGTCATGATAACGTTGGATAATGTGTGAAAGAAATGTAATGTCTTTAGAAGTGAAGTGTTAACACGCAGACTACCATTTATTTATATATTGTTAAAGCCCAAAAATTGACATTTTAGAAATAAGAATGGTCTTGAAAATGTTTTATTTTATTTTTTATTGATAATAAATATGCAGAGGTAAAAGCATGAGTTTTATAAAAAAAATTTACAATATGAAATGCAATGTAGCATTTTTATGATTCATGGGTGTGTTGAAAGTTTACTGCGCAAGTTAACACCGAAGCGTCAATGTGACTGGAATTGCATCCAGATGTACAATAGATTATCAGTGTTAAAATCCTGGCATTACCTATATTTGTGTATGTGTGTGTGTGTGTGTGTATCGGCGGGGTTGGGAAAACAGTAGAAGACAAATGTCCATCTAGTATGGACTAATAAACGATATCTTATCTTACCTCCAGTTGCAGAGTCATCGCTGAGCCGCTCCTACCAGTTATGCCTTCCACTTTCTTCAGGCTAGAGTTGAGTTCACTCAGAGACTCCGATAGTGTCTCCACATCTAGTTGGTACTGAACAGGGACACAGACAGACAAAACATCAGAACATGGCATCTTTTTCACATACGGTATCTTTGACCTATCCAGGTTACTGATCATGCTGCAGTATGAATGTCTATAGTAATGTGGTTAGGGACATTTCTGGTTCAAAACCAAACAGAAGATACCCTTTCCATTCTGACAAGAAAGACAGAAGTCTGAATATTATTTTAAACGGATGTAGATACTAAGAAGCCTTGTAAATGTATTCTGAGTGACATTTACCTTCTTGAAATCCTCAATGTAATCCAGATGGGTCTCTTGGCAGATGCACAGGTTAAGGAACTTCTGCCATTCATTCCGCAAAGCATCTCTCTGAGCCTGAAACAAGTATAAAGATGAAGCCATCACGTAAAGGAAAATCTCTATATCTTTCAGGAACATTCTAAACTTGGTGGACCTAAATGTAGAAGTCTAATCTATGGAAGAGTGATTGATTCTTGATTGAAGACAAGTTTTTATTGGTTATTGGCATGTACCTGTATAGTGTTGCTGGCCGGGTGCTTTAGTTCAATGAGTCGATCTCCGTCATCCTGGAGTTTGTTCACTTCGCTTTCATGGGACAGCAGGCTGTTGTTCTTGAAGTTCTGATTGAGATAAAAAAATGTAATATGATGTCACTGAACATGGCTCATTCAGTAATGGAAAACGAAATGTACATCCATGCCAGAAACGTATGAAGCACCTCCTCAAGCAACATTTTCATACTTTGTTGTTATATTAGGTCCATTGACATCGAATGACACTCTATTTGACCCCTAAGATGGTCTCTCACCTCATACTGTCTGCGGACATCCGGAGGGTCCAACATGTGGTCGCTCCAGTCCTGTTTCAGGATCTTGTCCTGTTCGTCTCCTAGATAGGCCAGCTCCTTGTTACAGCCCTGCATGTAGTCATACAGACTGCTCAGGTAGTGGTGCCGCCATTTTGAATTGTCCTGTGGGGAATATAACAATATTATATAACAACTGTAAAGAGTCACACCAAAAAAGTAAACATATGTTACAATGACTTTTAAGATTGAAAGTGAAATCCCACCGATCTCATAAGAGGAGGCTGGTGGGAGGAGCTGTAGGAGGACGGGCTCATTGTAATGGCTGTAATGGAATAAATGGAACAGAGTCAAACACATCAAACATATGGAAACCACATGTTTGACTCTGTTCCATTTATTCCATCGTCCTCCTATACCTCCTCCCACCAGCCTCCTCTGGATCTCATAGTACTCATATGACAACTATGACTTACCAAAAGGTTGTTGTATTGTTTCTTGATGGGTAGCATACTCCTCCTGAAACACAAATGAATTGTTGTCATGTTCACTAGCTACAAGACGTTTTCAAATACATCCATTCAATCCATGAACCCTTGAATTAGTCGTCACGGAGATGAGAGAGTTGAAGCGGGTTACCTTGGTGCTGGTGGAGCTGGTGCTGAGCTGGGAGCTGTAGGCTTCGATCTCCTTGTGCAGGATGTTGTGGGCAGCGATCTGCTTCTTCAGGTCAGCCATGGTGGGCCCATACTCTTCTGTGTTCACCTCCCTCTGAGAGACAGACACACAGAAGGGTATGGTCAGTCACGGACACAATTACACTCAGAAGAAAACTAAAGAGGCTTTGTGGTAGTATGCATTCTTATGGGGTATCTTTAGGATAATGATGAACTGAATGTTGTGTACTGTTGTGTTAGTTGTTGTGTTGTGTACTGTTGTTTTAACCAAGTCAGTCAATATATAGTACAACTGAAGGAAGGTGGATTGCATGCACATTTCAGCTTGGATTGGTCAACAGAACAGTTTGTCAAGGGGATGAGAACCATTATTTTATAAGGATGTTTACAATAGGGAGGCTTGGTCTTAAGTTAGTTGCCAAAGAAGAAGAGGACACTTCATTTGACCTGTTTCTGATTGAGCACTGAAGCCCAGTCGATTCTGGGCATTAGCTCCACATCGTTGACAGGCTCATAGATGTCCCGGTAGAAGGCACAGTCTTTCAGCCAGCGGTCATGGAGGTGTCTGACACTGGAATGACCCAAAGGTTGAGGGAGGGAGGGGAAAAGACGTTTAGTATGTTCAGCAGGAGCATGATAACAAAGGGAACTGGCACGTTTTAGTCAATAAATGCAGCTGGACCTTTACTGTATCCCCCAATGATCAAATGTCTTAAAGGGAAAGACGGATTTATGGTAAAGACTCATCTTTTTGAAGCAGCTGAAGAGCCCAAATGATATCAGTGTTCATAAGATATATCAAATCACCTTTTTTTTTGTCACGTGCGCCGAATACAACAGGTGTAGACCTTACAGTGAAATGCTTACTTACAAGCCTTTAACCAACAATGCAGTTTTAAGAAAAATAAGTGTTAAGTAAAAAATATTAAATAATTAAAGGGCAGCAGTAAAATAACAGTAGTGAGGGTATATACAGGGGGTATCGGTACAGAGTCAATGTGCGGGGGCACAGGTTAGTTGAGGTAATTGAGGTAATATGTACATGTAGGTAGAGTTGTGTAAGTGACTATGCATAGATAATGTGAGTGACTATGCATAGATAATAAACAGAGAGTAGCAGCAGCGTAAAAGAGGGGGTGGGACAATGCAAATAGTCTGGGTAGCCATTTGATTAGCTGTTAGGAGTCTTATGGCTTGGGGATATCCCACTGGGAACACACTGGTTGAATCAACGTTGTTTCCACGTCATTTCATTGAAATGCTGTGGCCAACGTGGGGAATTGACGTCTGTGCACAGTGGGTTGGGCCTATAAAAGGTCACTTACTCGCTCTCTATCTCGCTGCCTTGGGGGTGTTTGTACTTCTTGGCCTTGTCCACATCCAGGAAGAGGTCATTAGCAGGCCCTCAGCCTCAGACAGGTTGTTTGCCACCACTTTCTGGTGCTGGAGGGGCAGGTTCTTCTTCAAACTCTCTGCGTCCTACATGGCAATGGGGATGAAGACAGTAGGTGAGACGAGAACGGTTAGTGGCCAGAATTGAAGTCCATGGACACACTATTGTTTCTAGAGAAAGAAAGAGAGAGACTGTGAGTGTGTGTTCTCACCACAGCAAGTAGCTCTTCGGCCCGGAGGATATCTTTCTCCACTTGGTCGGAATTACTTTGCATGCGCGCAATCACCAAGGCCAAGTCGTTGGTTGTGGGCCTGTTAAGAGGGCAAAGTTAAAGAATAAAGATTTAGATCAATAGCAAAGAAGATACAAAATACAAAAAGGAAAGAGGCAGAGAGAGGAATGTGGAAATGGAAACTCTGTCTGAATCATCAATTATTTTTTAGTTTTGGACCATTTACGAGCACTGCAGTTGTTGTCCTTGATTTAAGTGACCAATGAAGGTCAAGTTTGAGGTGCTAAACATTTAAGATGGATGCTGAGGCCATTATCCTTGTGTAAGCTATCCAGTTACAAAACCTAACATGCAAAATCATTAGATATAAAACCACATTCTAAGAATAGATAGTGACACAGACAGAGTAGATGTGTGTGAAGCTGTACGACTAGGACCAGAAGAACTCTGGAACCTATAACTAGGGCACTGAGTTCTTCATGTTCAGGAAAAACTCCCTGGCCCTACATAAGACAACACTCTTGAAATGAGACCAAGGAGGAGTCCCGAAAGGCACCCTATTCCCTTCACAGTGCAGTACTTTTGGCCATGTCTCTGGTCAAAAGTAGTGCAATATGTAGGGAATAGTGTGCCACCCTCCCGTTGACCTGGGATCAACGGGAGGGTGAATCACTTCCACTGCCCCACCTGAGAATTCCCAAAACGCTGAACATTCCATAACAACTATTTGTTTGTCTCTCTGTCACTCCCTCTGTGTGACTGTCTGTATTGCTCTCTCTCTCGGCTGACCTACATTTTACATTTTTGTCATTTAGCAGACGCTCTTATCCAGAGCGACTTACAGTTAGTGAGTGCATAAATGTTTCATACTGGCCCCCCGTGGGAAACGAACCCACAACCCTGGCGTTGCAAGCGCCATGCTCTACCAACTGAGCTACAGGGGTACCTAGTGGGTACTCAAGGTAGAGCATTGATCTCCAGAGAGTGTTAGAAGTGTGCTGAATACTTCTCCACAGCTTTGAATCCAGGCTATTCAGATTGCCTGATAAGCTGTAAAATACAACTGTTCATCTTGGGATCAATTAATGTGTAGAAAATAGTCCACTATTTTGACTGCGAAGATGAATTTGCTGAACTGACTACAATTGATGTCCCCAACCTTGTTGCCCATGTTCCTTTTAACCTAAGGAGCCATTTTGAATTAAAGTGTTGTTATCAACAGTAAAACATGTATTGTGATGTAATGAGATGACATATGCTTGTACCAGCAGCATAAGATGACAGATTCAGTGATCCGTAGATCCGTGTTTTCATATCAACCTGCCCCTATGGACCCATACCAGCACTGATGTGATAAGTCACTAACCTCCCCTTTAAATACCAGCACTACATGACTCACAAACCTCCCCTTCAAACACCACTATCCCTCCAATGACAACTTCTACAGGCGACGGACTGGGTGAACTATTTAAGCGCCTTAAACACATTAAATGCAGGGACTACATTTTACACCAATGCCCTCCTCCATAACTAAGATAGGCCTACTATCAACCAGACAAGGACATTCCCTTTAAATATCCCATTTGCACCACCGTGGCGAGAGGGTGAGTCAACACCTATAGGCCGTGGAGAAACCAGCTGAACAGCACAGACAGAGGCCTTATCTGCCCTGCCCTGATCAGCAGGGCCATCAAACACACAGTGACCCTGAGGCAGGGTGAAACCAGTGGCACTCTTCTCACTCTCGCTCTCCGAATTGTCATCACCTCTATCTTTCATCTCGGTCTCTAACCCTTCCATCTCTCTCTTTCTTCTCTCCCTCCCTCTTGCTCAGGACACAGTGGATAAGACCCATTTGAACTGTCAAACAGTAGAGAGCCGTGTACCAATAGTCCTAAATTGTTAACTTTCCTTGACTCCTTTAAAAGCTTTCCAAGTAGAGACATGCTAAGTCCTTTCACTAAATCAGTGTTCTTAAAGGAAAGAGCAAAGGGAAACCGATGACAAGTTTTTGAATGTAGTCCAGGAATAGTGCATGGATACTAGAAGACGATCATCCTGATATCTGAGTATCACAATGATCAACTAACACACTTTCCATGAATTCACGCTTCAAGCATTTTCATTCCCATCTCTTTCTCGTGGGAGTCTTTTCAGCAGTGTAACACCCATAGACTTATAGGTTACATCTCCATTAACGTCAGTCTCCATTGCCTCAACATAAATACCAACCATCCTGGTGCCAAGCTGTCTATGCCCAGTGCAAGACAAAACAAAAGGTAAAGGTTGATTATCAACCTTAGGGAAGCTCAAGTGACTCATCTTTTTCTATAGGGTGAAATTTACATAGAACAAAGTTTGTCTTCTTGACTACAACACCATTATCCAGGAGTTAGGAATGAAACAAACAAAGGAGATTCCTGAGGATTCTATGAGAAAGAGGGCAACACAGCAAACACAGGAAATATGAAACAAATCCAAGTTTAGGAAGAAGGAGAGGAAAGGAGGAAGGAGGTAGGGGGACCGAGTTTGCTATCGTTCCTTAAAGACTCACTTGCTGGTCTTGCTGGACACCTTCACGGTATTACTATCCTTCTTCTTGAACATCCTGGATCTTTTGGTGAGTGGAAGTTCCACTCCAGGGACAGAACTCAAGTCTCTCTTGTCCCCTTACACTCTCTGTTCCGCTCTCGCTCTCACAGAAAAGACACACACTCCCTGTGCGTATTTTAGTATGTGTCCCTGTTGGTGTCAGCACTGTGATTAAGCTGACTGAAAGTGTACCTGTGCCCCTCCCTGTTAACAAGTGTGTCGACTCAACACCCAGACATCTATTTAGTTCCACAGGACCGGGCCAACCTGTTCTACACACATCCTCCTTCTCCTCACTCCTGCCCTCCTTCAGTCACCTCTCTAGTTCAACCCTCCCCATGCATTAGTTCACTGTCAGGTTTTCTAAAGTCACTGTTACTATTTTGCTAGGGAGTATTAGTCTGGAGAAACATTCAGTTTCTATAAGGATCAGTGTAGAATAACATATGGGCTTGTGGGTAATTAGATACTAATTAGTAGTGGAGGTAATGTAAACCTTAAGCAAGGCAAGATGAAGTACAATCCTATCTTAATGAACAAAGTGGATGCCTGTGTACTCTGTTCCTATAGTGTGTGTGTGTGTGTGTGTGTGTGCGCGTGCGTGTGGGTGGGCATAACCAAATAGAAGTGTTGATATTGTAAAACAGGGTTCCCCAACCGGCGGCCCAAGGATGGTTTTATTTGGCCCCCCAAGTTTTTTGAATTTTCATTGTTGGACATAAAATACTAAAAACACCAGGAAATCAGCTCCAAGTGATTTTAATTTTGGAAATCTGTTCCCAAGCATTCCCACGCATAATAGAGACACACGTGATCATCTACAAATGTAAGAAAGGTTTGAAATGATTATGTTTTAGTAAAATATCTGCTTCTTGCGGTCAATTTGCAGTCTATAAATTATTAGTAATTATGTTCCGGCCGACCCGACCATCCGCTCAAGAAAGAAATCGGCCCACGGGAGATAGATGGTTTACCGTGTGATGATCCCTGTTGTAAAACAATCAATTTCCAAGTATTACATTGATTTTAAAAAGTTCAGAATGTTAGAATATATCCAACAGAGAAACTATATTTTACACATACAGTTGAAGTCGGAAGTTTACATACACTTAGGTTGGAGTCATTAAAACTTGTTTTTCAACCACTCCACAAATGTCTTGTTAACAAACTAAAGTTTTGGCAAGTCGGTTAGGACACCTACTTTGTGCATGACAGAAGTAATTTTTCCAACAATTGTTTACAGACAGATTATTTCACTTATAATTCACTGTATCACAATTCCAGTGGGTCAGAAGTTTACATACACTAAGTTGACTGTGCCTTTAAACAGCTTGGAAAATTCAAGAAAATGATGTCATGGCTTTAGAAGCTTCTGATAGGCTAACTGACATCATTTGAGTCAATTGGAGGTGTACTTGTGGCTGTATTTCAAAGCCTACCTTCAAACTCAGTGCCTCTTTGCTTGACATCATGGGAAAATCAAAAGAAATCAGCCAAGACCTCAGAAAAAAATGTGTAGACCTCCACAAGTCTGGTTCATCCTTGGGAGCAATTTCCAAACGCCTGAAGGTACCACGTTTATCTGTACAAACAATTGTACGCAAGTATAAACACCATGGGACCACGCAGCCGTCATACCGCTCAGGAAGGAGACGCGTTCTGTCTCCTAGAGATTAACGTACTTTGGTGCGAAAAGTGCAAATCAATCCCAGAACAACAGCAAAGGACCTTGTGAAGATGCTGGAGGAAACGGGTACAAAAGTATCTATATCCACAGTAAAATGAGTCCTACGAGATCATACTTTTTGGAGAAATGTCCTCTGGTCTGATGAAACAAAAATAGAACTGTTTGGCCATAATGACCATCGTTATGTTTGGAGGAAAAAGGGGGTTGCTTGCAAGCCGAAGAACACCATCCCAACCGTGAAGCACGGGGGTGGCAGCATCATGCTGTGGGGGTGCTTTGCTGCAGGAGGGACTGGTGCACTTCACAAAATAGATGGAATCACGAGGAAAGAAAATGATGTGGATATATTGAAGCAACATCTCAAGACATCAGTCAGGAAGTTAAAGCTTGGTTGCAAATGGGTCTTCCAAATGGACAATGACCTCAAGCATACTTCCAAAGTTGTGGCAAAATGGCTTAAGGACAACAAAGTCAAGGTATTGGAGTGGCCATCACAAAACCCTGACCTCAACCAATAGAAAATGTGTGAGAAGAACTGAAAAAGCGGGTGCGAGCAAGGAGGCCTACAAACCTGACTCAGTTACACCAGCTCTGTCAGGAGGAATGGGCCAAAATTCACCCAACTTATTGTGGGAAGCTTGTGGAAGGCTACCCGAACCGTTTGACCCAAGTTAAACAATTTAAAGGCAATGCTACCAAATACTAATTGGGTGCATTGGAGGACCAAGGCGCAGCGTTGAAGGTGAACATATTATTTATTTAGAATGATAGCAAAAAAACGAAGAAAAAAAACACAAACAAATGAAAATGGCTCCAACAGAAAAAGCTGACACTCTTTGCCTCTGATTGGGAGACTAGGCCAACATAGAAATACAAGTTAACACCCTGGCTCAACATAACAGTGTCCCCAGAGCCAGGGCGTGACAGTGTATGTAAACGTCTGACCCACTGGGAATGTGATGAAAGAAATAAAAGCTGAAATAAATAATTCTCTCTACTATTATTCTGACATTTCACATTCTTAAAATAAAGTGGTGATCCTAACTGACCTAAGACAGGGAATTTTTACAAGGATTAAATGACAGGAGTTGTGAAAAACTAAGTTTAAATTAATTTGGCTAAGGTGTATGTAAACTCCCGACTTCAACTGTACCATAAGAAAATTGGGTCTGTTGTATACAATACAAGTACATATTCCTTACAGTGGGCTTCAACCAAGCTTTCACAAATGTGACCAGATTTCTCTATGGGGGCTTATGTCAAATGTAAGTGATTTTGCTTTAGTTTTTTACATTTTATACAAACTCGGCTTCAAAATTGTATTTCATACACTGTTGGAGTAAACATGGGAAAATGATGCTGCTTTGAAAGTTGCGAAACTTGCTATCCCATTTCGGAAAAAATTACTTTCACACTTCCTAGAGAGCTCTTCTTTGTGAATGCCCATTCAGCATCGTTCACACCCTCTTAAGCCTTAGCCCCACCCATCTCTTTAAGAATTCATATGTAAACGCAGGACCAACTGTCAGTATGGTTAACCCCACCATTATCTCAGCCAATCATGGCTATCCATGAAGGAACCTGTCTTTCTCGCTATATAGCTCAGTGCTTTCTCCTTGGCTAAACTAGGCTCATAATTTAACATTTGTATTCATATTTATTTTTCCCACACAAGTTTATAATTAAGACACATGAAAGTTAACAGCAACCAAAAACAGCCCTACTGTGAAGTAGAAACTAGCTCAAAGGATGGCCTGTCACAAATCTACAATAAAGCTTGACATTATCCTCAATTACCCAGGTATAGACAGGAGACTGCTGTGCACCTTTATAAAACCAGATATCAAAATTATTAATGCTCTAATCAATAGGTTGACCAGCAATCAACAAGGAACAGGATAGAGGCCTATAATTACTGTTATTGGGAGTGATCTAAGACAAGGGAAATCTCAACTAGTATTCCCACTGCAAAATATTTAATCATACAAATGTTTCATACATTGATAGTGTCCTTGTTTGCCAAACGGAAGACTTGTACATTCATTCAAGACTAGGGTGTCTGCTAAGCTTATCAACAATGGGAGATGGAGAGGAATGTGGCTTGAAGAATTCAAATGCAACAGAGTAAAGTTGAGGTAGAGAGCACACATTTGTTATATGCTCAGTCATATTTTAGGGGGCGTCGCAATCGGAACTAAGTAACTTCCTCATGTGATCTGTGTTTCTAATAACCCCCAAAACTCTTAGTTACTCATGGGGTGAGACTAAAGGGACTTTTCTGACCAGCATCCCATTGACAGCCCGACTAGACAAAATCAAAAAGTAGGCAGGTTTCTATTGACTCAGGTTTATTTGACAAAAGCAATGTCGCAAAAAAAATGTAATGGAAACGGCAGCTACAGTAGAAATGTTCTAAAAATCGACAAAATGTGTATCTGTTCGATAGGGGTGGATTTTTCTTTCTTTATTGCGACAAATGGTGATGTAAATTGTGTTTTTCGAATAAATGATAATTGCAGAATCACTTTGAAGGTACGCGGGGCACCTGATGTAATTCCAAATGCTAGGTGGGAGGGCATACATGCTGTCACCAATTTATTAATGGGCAATAGCCTAAATGGATAATGGAAACACTTCAACCACTTCAATTTTATTCTACATTTTTTGGGGGTGTGACATAATTACATCCAGCTGTTTTTATCGACATGGAAACGCACCTTAGCAGGCAATTGTCGCATCTATTTTCTATGCAAACTTTCTAAATGTCGACACTGGAGAAGTTAATGAAAACATAACTTATTCCCAACCTCAACCAAATCCTTAACCCTAACCTTATCCTAATTTTAACCAATTCTGAAATTAAATATCGGTTTGCACGCCAGCCTTAATTTTTCCTTTACTCATGCCATACAGCGAAAGGACATTCAGATTTCTTTCTTTCTTTATTGTTGATAGATATTTCCCTCCATTCCTTTTGATGGCCATTAGATTTTTGTTTACTATTTTTTATTTGATCTGCCTAGTTTGCCTTGATTATTTTATTTGGTTACCTATTATTTACTGAGCTTTTGATTTATTGAATGTTTGATTTTCCTTAGATTTTATTTAAATAGTTTGACATTTTCTACTGAAAAAAATATTAATGCAACATGCAACAATTTCAACGATTTGATTGAGTTACAGTTTATATAAGGAAATCAGTCAATTGAAATCAATTCATTAGGCCCTAATCTATGGATTTCACATGACTGGGCAGGGGCGCAGCCATGGGTGGGCCTGGGAGGGCATAGGCCCACCCACTTGGGAGCCAAGCCCACTCACTGGGGAGCCAGGCCCAGCCAATCAGAATGAGTTTTCCCCAAAAGGGCTTTACTACAGACAGAAATACTCCTCAGTTTCATCAGCTGCCCGGATGGCTGGTCTCAGACGATCCGGCAGGTAAAGAAGCCGGATGTTGAGGTCCTGGGCTGGCGTGGTTACAGTGGGGAAAAAAAGTATTTAGTCAGCCACCAATTGTGCAAGTACTCCCACTTAAAAAGATGAGAGAGGCCTGTAATTTTTATCATAGGTACACGTCAACTATGACAGACAAACTGCAGAAAAAAAATCCAGAAAATCACATTGTAGGATTTTTAATGAATTTATTTGCAAATTATGGTGGAAAATAAGTATTTGGTCAATAACAAAAGTTTCTCAATACATTGTTATATACCCGTTGTTGGCAATGACACAGGTCAAACGTTTTCTGTATGTCTTCACAAGGTTTTCACACACTGTTGCTGGTATTTTGGCCCATTCCTCCATGCAGATCTCCTCTAGAGCAGTGATGTTTTGGGGCTGTCGCTGGGCAACACGGACTTTCAACTCCCTCCAAAGATTTTCTATGGGGTTGAGATCTGGAGACTGGCTAGGCCACTCCAGGACCTTGAAATGCTTCTTACGAAGCCACTCCTTCGTTGCCCGGGCGGTGTGTTTGGGATCATTGTCATGCTGAAAGACCCAGCCACGTTTAATCTTCAATGCCCTTGCTGATGGAAGGAGGTTTTCACTCAAAATCTCACGATACATGGCCTCATTCATTCTTTCCTTTACACGGATCAGTCGTCCTGGTCCCTTTGCAGAAAAACAGCCCCAAAGCATGATGTTTCCACCCCCATGCTTCACAGTGGGTATGGTGTTCTTTGGATGCAACTCAGCATTCTTTGTCCTCCAAACACGACGAGTTGAGTTTTTACCAAAAAGTTCTATTTTGGTTTCATCTGACCATATGACATTCTCCCAATCCTCTTCTGGATCATCCAAACGCACTCTAGAAAACTTCAGACGGGCCTGGACATGTACTGGCTTAAGCAGGGGGACACGTCTGGCACTGCAGGATTTGAGTCCCTGGCGGCGTAGTGTGTTACTGATAGTAGGCTTTGTTACTTTGGTCCCAGCTCTCTGCAGGTCATTCACTAGGTCACCCCGTGTGGTTCTGGGATTTTTGCTCACCGTTCTTGTGATCATTTTGACCCCACAGGGTGAGATCTTGCGTGGAGAGGGAGATTATCAGTGGTCTTGTATGTCTTCCATTTCCTAATAATTGCTCCCACAGTTGATTTCTTCAAACCAAGCTGCTTATCTATTGCAGATTCAGTCTTCCCAGCCTGGTGCAGGTCTACAATTTTGTTTCTGGTGTCCTTTGACAGCTCTTTGGTCTTGGCCATAGTGGAGTTTGGAGTGTGACTGTTTGAGGTTGTGGACAGGTGTCTTTTATACTGATAACAAGTTCAAACAGGTGCCATTAATACAGGTAACGAGTGGAGGACAGAGGAGCCTCTTAAAGAAGAAGTTACAGGTCTGTGAGAGCTAGAAATCTTGCTTGTTTGTAGGTGACCAAATACTTATTTTCCACCATAGTTTGCAAATAAATTCATTAAAAATCCTACAATGTGATTTTCAGGAATTTTTTTCTCAATTTGTCTGTCATAGTTGACGTGTACCTATGATGAAAATTACAGGCCTTTCTCATCTTTTTAAGTGGGAGAACTTGCACAATTGGTGGCTGACTAAATACTTTTTCCCCCACTGTACATGTGGTCTGTGGTTGTGAGGCCGGTTGGACATCCTGCCAAATTCTCAAAAACAATGTTGGAGGCGGCTTATGGTAGAAAAATTAACATTATATTATCTGGCAACAGCTCTGGTGGACATTCCTGCAATTAGCATGCCAATTACCCGCTCCCTCCAAACTTTAAACATCTGTGGTATTGTGTTGTGATACAAAACTGCACATTTTAGAGTGACCTTTTATTGTCCCCAGCACAAGGTGCATGCTTGTAATGATCATGCTGTTTAATCAGCTTCTTGATATGCCACACCTGTCAGGTGGATGAATATATTGGCAAAGGAGAAATGTTCACTAAAAGGGATTTAAACAAATTTGTGCACATAATTTGAGAAAAATAAGCTTTGCCAGTATGGAACATTTCTGGGATCTTTTATTTCAGCTCACGAAACATGTTGCGTTCATAATTTTGTGAAGTATCGACTTATGTACAACCAAATAAAATGACCTTACTCATGTCATAAATAGCCATTGGGGCCATTAAGGGATTATTTGCCTATAGCCTGGTTGAACTAGCCTGAACTTTGTGCTCACCATTGTTTTACTTGATGTCACGTCTGGTTTAACAAGCATATTATTTGCCCATTGATTGATAATAACAGTTACTGTTTTTGCTAATTCTGTGAGGGGTTTGAGTGTAATCAGGTGTTACCTGAGGTGTTTTGGTAATGCCCTCAACATTAGACTTCCTAAAGAATGGCCATGAGGGGGAAAATATGGCTGCTTTTATCAATGGACAGGGTTGTCAATTTCCTTATATGGAAGCCATACCACATCTCATATGACTCTTCCTAAAGCCACAATCATTAGGAAAACTCAGTTGTCACGCTGCCATACCGTGTAGGTGTTTGGGTGGAGTACAAGGAACACAAGCGATGGGTGAAACTTGGACGAACTGCCAGCCTCAAGGTTCCTATGGCAACACTTTTGCAGTAAGAGTGCATGGGAAAAACAATAAACAGGTGTGTGATTGTGTGTATACAGGGGTGTAATACAGCGATGGTGTAATCCATGTAGCCTAATACAGGGGTGTGCCACATTAATTTAGCGCACACATACAAAGTAGAATTGTGATAAGCCATTTTATACGGAAGTACATAACCCTGTATAGATATGTATACAGTAGAATGAAAGGGATTCACCAGACAAACAATACATCATAATACTGATGTCGACTCCTGATCATGGGCAGTTATCAAACACACACAATTACCCATTCCACTAGGTTAGAACGCATTTCATGGTGTCTGAAGTGTGTGGTGGAATGCACATATCGGCTTGTGATGACAGAGCCCAGCTGTTGATAACCAATAAGGGATCAAGGAAAAATGTTAGGTGGTGGGAGGAGGCTGATTAGCTTTTAAAGTTGTTAACATGTAGCACCTGTATGACTGCCGGGGACAAAAACACACCCAACACCGGCATCTCATGCTGCTCCCACACCTGACCCAGGAGACTATGATCACAAAACTACACGAATAGGCTTCTGTGGGAGTGCCAAAAGCACTATTATAAACTGGGTGGTTCAATCCCTGAATGCTGATTGGCTGACAGCTGTGGTATATCAGACTGTATACAACAAGTATGACAAAAACTGTATTTTTACTGCACTAATTAAGTTGGTAACCAGATAATAATAGCAATAAGGCACCTTGGGGGTTTGTGGCGTATGGCCATCATACCACGGCTAAGGGCTGTAGCCAGGCACTCCACGTTGCGCCTAAGAACAGCCCTTAGCCGTGGTATTTGGCCATATATCACAGCCCCTCTGGCCTTATTGCAAAATTATAGTAGCAGACTTATAAAGTCTGTGTGATAGAGGTTGTCGATCGAAGCTATGCTACAGTACAAAGTCATTATCAGTCACATGTTCAATCTTAAGAGAAAAAGTAAAACTAAAAAGTGAGTGAAAACAAAGTTTAGGGATGAGTGAATAAAGGTCAAACTCTGGTCACGTTTGGCGCAAATGTGTCTCATTTTTAATTAGAAGCCTGGAAACTATCTATTTCATCATCCATTTCACAATTTTTTCTTTCAATACTCCACTTAGTTTGCAAATCATGTTAACATAAATAATTTTTGGCCATCTTGGGTGATGATGCGTGAAACCATTCCCACATGCATCTAACCCAAATCCAGTTCATTAAAAAAAAAATATGCATAGAAGTAAAATGACTAAGTACAAGATTTATATAACCCCGAATTAAAGAGAAAGCAAAGAGTCAGATTGAAGAGAGGACAGAAGGTAAATTGACAACCTGTAGTGTAGAATACGGTTAGTCATCATAGACAAATGCAAATATGAGGTCCATTGAATAGCTAAAGAACCTTGATTACAGAACTGGCTTTGGTACAGGGAAAGCTGAAGAGGTGTTGAGCACTTAAAAAGGGTGCCTGCTCCCTCCCCTTAAAAAGATGTTGGAATACGACCCAACTGATTCGACGAAGTAGTGTGTATTAAAAGACAGTATTTCTAGACATCCTAGGGTTGTTTTGGACAGAAGTTCATGAACGCTGCCTCCTAGACTTTCAGGGGTGAGGCAAATAGGGATCTAAGCAGTCACCTTTGACCTCAAAGGTCATTCTGTATTTTGTCACACACAGAACTTACATAAATGTTTTAAAAAGTAATATCATTAGAGAATATAAACATACATGTTATAGAGTTCTTTCCTGTACCAAATATAAAGTAATTGGCCACTGAACCACATTGTCGTGTAAGGAAATTAACAGGACCATTTCAATCCTAACGTCTAGTCTAACTTTAAGTGTCATCCATGCAGAGATGTATTGGCGTGCAGGACAAGGACAGATACATTGAATAGATGATTATCTGAAATGAGAACTTGTCTCACAATCTAGATATTACAGTTATAAGAAAGTTGAGGCAATACAGAGGTGATACTGTCAAAATCCTATCAGAAATGAATGTGTTATGAGACATCACGGCTCGGTCGTGGAATTACCCTGTGTGCCTGCATATATACATTTCGTCCTTTATTATCGTGATTGATACAACACTTCCTCTCCCTTCTGTATACTGACATTGAGACTGGGTACATGAAGGCGCTTTTAAGAGTTGGTAAATGAAAATAATTCAAGATAAGTCAATTGGGCTTGTATTCCCTCTGTAAAGTGTGTTGGGGGTTGTTGAAGTGAACAAACACGAGGCCTGGAAAGCTCTAGAACATGAAGTCTCAGACTGGTAGCTTTGGAAATGGCACCCTATTCCCTATGCAGTGCACTACTTTCGACCAGGGCCCGTAGGGCTCTGGTCAAAGTTGTGTACTACATAAGGGAATAGGGTGCCATTTCCAGACAGACATTGTTTCCACAGTTCAGGTGGAGACAGAGCCAGTATTCTAGAAACCCACTCAGCTTGTTTATCAATATCATTGGGGCCCATGATGGCTTCCACCCTGAAGGCCTCGCCGAAGCCTGGGACTCTAGCTGCCGAAGCCGAAGATGCCCTTGATGTAGCCGGTCAGGCCGCCCTTGCCCTTCTGCTCCACCTTGTCGTCGAGGGGCGGGAAGGCCACGTGGTTGAGTGCCAGGTCGAAGAAGAGGGGCTTGCACGGGATGGGCTGGAAGTCGGGGGGGAACTGGACCAGGTTGGGCTGCTTCCCCACCAGGGTGGGGTCCAGGTGGAAGGTTTCCAGGCGCTCGCACAGAGGCTGGATGGACAGGGGAATAGACAAATTAGAGTGAGAGCAGGAACTGGTAAAAGTAAATTACTAGAACCTGTCATGAGGTTTGGCTAGTCTGTTAGCAAAGCAGAGGTAATATTTCATGAACCAGCACTAGGTTCAGCAGTGAACAACTCTAATACATGCCATGTCGACATACACTGCTCATGGCAGCAGCATCATGACATTTCTATGACGGATTTAAGAATGAAACCCAATCCGGTGTGGGATTACACAATGACATACAGTATGTCTGGCAGAGGCCTCCTGATATAGGTCATCTATCACCCAAACGTTGTTTTTCCGTGTCAGTCTGCTAGGCAGCATTCCAGCTCTGTCCTGTATTGACTGAGGCAGGTCTGGGAGTATTATTTCCCACAGGCTGGCACATGTAAAGCAATGATCTGTGGTAGGCACACTACTATTCCCAACACTACTTCCTCTCACTACTGTACAACTAACATACATACAGTGAGGGAAAAAAGAATTTGATCCCCTGCTGATTTTGTACGTTTGCCCATTGACAAAGAAATTATCAGTCTATAATTTTAATGGTAGGTTTATTTGAACAGTGAGAGACAGAATAACAACAACAAAATCCAGAACAACGTTATAAAATGTTATAAATTGATTTGCATTTTAATGAGGGAAATAAGTATTTGACCCCCTCTCAATCAGAAAGATTTCTGGCTCCCAGGTGTCTTTTATACAGGTAACGAGCTGAGATTAGGAGCACACTCTTAAAGGGAGTGCTCCTAAACTCAGTTTGTTACCTGTATAAAAGACACCTGTCCACAGAAGCAATCAGATTCCAAACTCTTTCCCATGGCCAAGACCAAAGAGCTCTCCAAGGATGTCAGGGGCAAGATTGTAGACCTACACAAGGCTGGAATGGGCTACAAGACCATCGCCAAGCAGCTTGGTGAGAAGGTGACAACAGTTGGTGCGATTATTCGCAAATGGAAGAAACACAAAAGAACTGTCAATCTCCCTCGGCCTGGGGCTCCATGCAAGATCTCACCTCGTGGAGTTGCAATGATCATGAGAACAGTGAGGAATCAGCCCAGAACTACACGGGAGGATCTTGTCAATGATCTCAAGGCAGCTGGGACCATAGTTACCAAGAGAACAATTGGTAACACACTACGCTGTGAAGGACTGAAATCCTGCAGCGCCCGCAAGGTCCCCCTGCTCAAGAAAGCACATATACAGGGCCGTCTGAAGTTTGCCAATGAACATCTGAATGATTCAGAAGAGAACTGGGTGAAAGTGTTGTGGTCAGATGAGACCAAAATCGAGCTCTTTGGCATCAACTCAACTCGCCGTGTTTGGAGGAGGAGGAATGCTGCCTATGACCCCAAGAACACCATCCCCACCGTCAAACATGGAGGTGGAATCATTATGCTTTGGGGGGTTTTTTCTGCTAAGGGGACAGGACAACTTCACCGCATCAAAGGGACGATGGACGGGGCCATGTACCGTCAAATCTTGGGTGAGAACCTCCTTCCCTCAGCCAGGGCATTGAAAATTGGTTGTGAATAGGTATTCCAGCATGACAATGACCCAAAACACACGGCCAAGGCAACAAAGGAGTGGCTCAAGAAGAAGCACATTAAGGTCCTGGAGTGGCCTAGCCAGTCTCCAGACCTTAATCCCATAGAAAATCTGTGGAGGGAGCTGAAGGTTCGAGTTGCCAAACGTCAGCCTCGAAACCTTAATGACTTGGAGAAGATCTACAAAGAGGAGTGGAACAAAATCCCTCCTGAGATGTGTGCAAACCTGGTGACCAACTACAAGAAACGTCTGACCTCTGTGATTGCCAACAAGGGTTTTGCCACCAAGTACTAAGTCATGTTTTGCAGAGGGGTGAAATACTTATTTCCCTCATTAAAATGCAAATCAATTTATAACATTTCTGACATGCGTTTTTCTGGATTTTTGTTGTTGTTATTCTGTCTCTCACTGTTCAAATAAACCTACCATTAAAATGTTTGACTGATCATTTCTTTGTCAGTGGGCAAACGTACAAAATCAGCAGGGGATCAAATACTTTTTTCCCTCACTGTACATACGTACATACATACATACATACATACAGTAGTATTCACTACACTCCGTTTTCATTTATCCCACCATTACCTGAAAATCACCCAGAAAATGGCAAGGCTGGAACTTGGGAGGTACAGAGATGTCAGAGTTAACCCACAACTAAAGTCTCACGGAATTGGTCAGCTGCTCGATTCAATTCTGGGTCCATGTTAAGAGAAGAGATCAAGAAATGCTAGAACGAGGAGCTCCACCCTCTCTCTTTGCAAGTTACGGCCGAATGTTCCCTCCCCTTCCGAAATTCGAAAGATGCTAACGCTAGGCGAAATGTTGTTTAGTCCAAATAACCAGTGACGGAAAAACCCAAACGTCGTAATTACACAAATATTCTTTCCACAAGAGATTAGTGTTAGGGCCAAGCACATTGGGGGTGGTTAACTGTGAGACTGTTTTTTTGCAAGAGGCTGATTTTCTTCATTCTTACCGTGTTGTCTTTCACCTTCTGCTGAGAGGGAGCTTCAGGAGCATCCTCTGTGTCTAAAATACAAACACACACCCTCAGCTTCATAACACAAGCAAAATAAACCAGAGACCTCAGTCTTGGAAGAGAATTTAAAAAAATAACACACTGGTCAGGTCACAACAATGACAAGTCAAGCAGAAAAGTCACTACAAAGACAGTTGCCTAACCCAGGTAAGGGCATTACCCTATAGAAACAAAATGGCTGCCATTGCAAGTCAGGTACCTACCTAAGATGGCTGCCGCCTGAAGCGAGTATTTCTCAGCGTTGACCTCTGTGATCAACTCCTGCACATCAGGCAGATCCTATAGGCAAGGGAGACAGATACATTAGCTAAGACATTGTAGACGGTCCAATAGTAGAGTATCATGAATAACACGTGTTTACCTACCTGCATCAATTTCAATGACAGGCCCCCTCCCCCAAAAATGCCCAACAGATAATAGAACACCTACTCTGTGGATATTGTCATGGTTTGAACTCAGAGCCATGAGTAGTATTTGACAGACAAAGCTTTTCAGTTATATGAGTTATATATACAGGTAACTACCAAAATAATGGAAACGCTTGAGTAAATGAGGGATACAAAGTATATTGAAAGCAGGTGTTTCCACACAGGTGTGCTGAGTTAATTATGCGTAGGGTCATGTATAGAAATACTGGGTAGCCATTATTTTTGCTATCATGGCTATGCCCCCATAGGATGACAATACCCCCATCCAGAGGGCACGAGTGGTCATGGAATGGTTTAATGAGCATGAAAATGATGTAAACGTGTCATGGCCGTCTCAGTCACCAGATCAACTCAATTGAACACTTATGGGAGATTCTGGAGTGGCACCTGAGAGAGCGTTTTCCACCACCATCAACAAAACACAAAATTATAGAATTTCTTGTGGAAGAATGGTGTTGCATCCATCCTCTATGCCAAGGTGCATTGAAGCTGTTCTGAGGTGGTGGCCCAACACCCTATTAAGACAATTTATGTTTGCGTTTCCTTTATTTAGGAAGTTACCTATATGTTAAAATGTGCGTTTACACACTGGCCACAGTCAGGGGTCAAAGGTCAGGGGTCAGTGTCTGTTACCTTGAGGCTGTTGTTGAGGCTCTTGGCCTTGGACTGGACCTCCATGGCGTACTTCAGGACCCGCTCATACAGGACCAGAGCCTCGCTCCACTTCTTTACCAGCACGTACGACTGGGCTATGAAGAAACACCTGGGGGAGAAATAGGAGGGATGTTAGTGACTGTGTGCATGCTTCTGTTCTGGCAGAGGCGGATTAGAAACACCTGAATGGCAGGGGTCATGCCAATAACTGTGTGTGTGTATATGTTGTTCGCTCCATTTCTTTACTAGCTTGTACATCAAGGCTATGAAGAAACACCTGTGGGAGTGTTTGTGGACGTTGTGTGTGTGATGCGTGTCCTCTGTCGTGTGAGCTCTGACCTGTAGGCCTTGTAGACCAGTATCTTGAGGGCCACCTCCTTCTGGAACGTGTGATCTTCCTCCAGCCCCTGCAGGGAGGACAGCTCAGCCAGACTCTGTAGAAACAGTCATGAGGCAACATCAACAAGGACAAGATGACTCACTGGTAGAGGCTTAACCATAGAAATAGACTGAATCAGAAATAATAATTATATTTCTATAGGCTTAACATTAGGCTTGAATGGCGGCACCCCCGCAGACGCAGGTGAAAAAGTCGGATGTGGAGGTCCTGGGCTGGCGTGGTTACACGTGGTCTGTGGTTGTGAGGCCGGTTGGACATCCTGGCAAATGTTCTAAAGTAACGTTGGAGGCGGCTTATAGTAGAGAAATTAACATTCAATTCTCTGGCAACAGCTCTGGAGGACATTCCTGCAGTCAATTGCACGCTCCCTCAACTTGAGACATCTGTGGCATTGTGTTGTGTGACAGAACTGCTCAATTTAGAGTGACCTTTTATTGTCCCCAGCACAAGGTGCACCTGTGTAACGATCACGCTGTTTAATCAGCTTCTTGATATGCCACACCTGTCGGGTGGATGGATTATCTTGGCAAACGAGAAATGCTCACTAACAGTGATGTAAACAAATGTGTCCTCAAAATTTGAGATAAATAAGCTTTTTGTGCGTATGGAACATTTGTTATATTTTATTTCAGCTCATGAAACATGGGACCAACGCTTTACATGTTGAGTTTATATTTTTGTTCAGTATAGTTTTTGGACTTGATCCTGGGTATGCTGAGTAAATAGAGGTATTTTAACTTTCTCCAACTCCAAGAGCGGTTTGGATGTTTTGTGGTTATGAAGCAGGAAAATATCAAACCATTCAGTTTCACTATCAATTACTGTAACATTATCAGACGACAAGAAAACAGATAGACATTTGGAATGAGCCAGAGATGACATAATGACAAGTGACGCGGTGTTGTGTTATCAGAAGTGTACTCATAAGCGCATACAACAGCAAAACATTTTTCAACAGAAAAATTAAAAATACATTTTTATTTAACAACCTCAGGTAGTACCACCCTGTTTTACTCTATTTTTCCCCCCCGTTTTGTGGCTAATGAATACGACCCAAATGTGTGTTTTTGTACCTGGAGGATGATGTCGTAGAGGCGGATAAGGTCCTGGGGGCGAGGGCCCCTTTTGTTCTCGTCCGTCTGCGGCTCCTTCAGCTTGGCCTGCAGCATGTGGGCCATGCTCTCATTCCTCTTCACCACCGTCCACAGCTTGATGTAGGTCAGGTAGCTATGGAAGGGGGAACACAAACATGCCAAAGACCGGTTCCATGTACAGATAGGCTCTTAATTCATATTTGCTTGTATTTCTCATCTTCTCAAAACTCATTGGAGAAGACGGTCTGAGGGGAGGTACCTTGGACCTTCTCCTCCAATACGGTTGAGGACGCGGTGAGGAGATAGGGGTCACCATGCATCTTGCATCCTCTGACAAATGTCACAGACAGACACAATGACCTCTCTTACCTGTGCAGGAACTGCAGGTTGGACACCTTGCCACTGGCTTCATCAGATCTCTCTCGCTGCTTCTGCAGAGTTGAAAAGTCAGGGGGCATTTACATATAGACAGATAGTGACAGGGTCTGGGTGCAGTCCTTGACCCTCCTACTCACGTTACTGTTTATCCTTTGAACTTTACTATGTCAGGTCCGTAACCCCAAGTATCAATGTGAACCCCGGTCAGATCGTAACCCACACTGCCATGTCTGTAACTTCAAATGTATCAGTCCATAACCCTAACTGTCATGTCTGTAACCTCAAATGTGTCATTCCGTAACCCAAAACGGTCATGTCTGTATCTCTGTCAGTGTCAGTCAGTCATCCTTACCGCTTCAGTCTTCAGCTCCTCTCTCACAGCCTGGATGGTGTCTCTGCACTCGGCTAGCAGGGTCTCGTACAGACGTTCCTTGGTTTCCTCATTGGCTGCCTGTGGGTGACAAATGGTGAGCCAGTATAAATATGACATACAATATACATGCATATATACCTCCCCTCCACTCACCTTCTCCTCCAATGGGTATTGTGAAGGACATGAGGATAGAGGACACAAGGCATAGGCAATAGAGATCTTCCCTATGCCTGTACTGTGGCCTTCTAAAAATGTATCTCTTAGCACATTACTTACAGTGTGCACAGTCCCCAGGCACTGTTGCAGCGCGAGGTGGGATATGGGATTCGTATTTCTTTGTGCGATAGCAAGAGTATGAAACAAAACAGCTGAAATACTTTGAAAATAGCTACGGCAGCATTTTACTCGCACATGTGCTCATACTTGAACTGGTTGCACTGTAGAGCCTTGCTTCCTGTACGAATCAGATGAAATCATACAAACATGTAAATATTCGTGTAAAACTTAAAGTAGGTCTTGGGTGAGGCTGTGACTGGGAGAGAGACAGAAGTATGCAGCAGAGCAGGTTGCTGTAGACATTCCTGTAATTGGTCAATCCCTAGAGTTACTGTAGCTCAGGATCGATGTGAAAGAGAAGCCGTGTTCTTCATATCCCCCCCAAGATTTACACAATAAGCCTGTGTTACGGTACAGTAGGCTAACTTGCAGGTTAGGAGGCAGCCAAGTGTTGTGGTTTATATTGGTTATGAAAATTGTCAGTCATTTTAGAAGATGAGTGTGAGTCAGAGAAATGTTACAGGATTAAATATTACAATATCGTCAATGACTAATATGTCCTAGTTAGAACGTCCTAGCAGCGCCCATATTAAATAAAAAATTGCTAATAAAATATGTTTGTTATATTTCCCCTGCTGACGAATCCATCCAATCTTAAATTATTTGGCTGCATTTTATCCTCTGACGAATCTGTGTACATGCTTGTGAGACATAGTAATTCTCAGAGGAGTCGCCAGTGTCTTCTCTTTAGCTGACAAAAACACTTAAGCAATCAATAAAGCGCTAAAACATGGCGGGGAATGATTTGGGAGCGTTCCACTTAAAAAGGACAATTCTGCCACTTTTCAACCTCATATTCATCATCTCATTATTTCCAGCACCATACCACTGTCTACATATTTGAAAAGGCACATTTATATGATCTGTGGTTAAAAATATCCTAAAAGAATGCTTATCATTAACCACGTTTCCATCCAGTTTTTATGCGAGTAAAGTCATACCGTATTTCAAAATTTTTATTACGACAGCTGTGATGGAAACCAATGGTTTCAGTACAATTTTATAAATGCCGAAAGATAATGTGTTCATTCGACATGGTGGGATCTTTTTGTGTCTGTAAAATTAATTATGCGAGAAATGGAGGCGGAGACTCCTTAATGCACAAATATTGACATAATAATCATCATATTGGAGTCACGAGATGATATGATGTGTGGTCCTCCCACTACAACTTGGGAAACCATGCAGTTTATTAGGCTAGGCTACATATTAAATAACTTCTAATGAACTTCACAGGGTGGTGAAAGTGCACAGTGACCTTGATGTTCCTTTCCAATTAATATCGAGGGTCTTATTCTGGTGACATGATGATCGATGCTTGACTGCCGTTTGACAAAAATATATTCTCGGTCTTAATAATCTCATTATGTAAAGTAGCCTACCCGCACAGTTAGGCTTGGGCGGTATACCGGTTATACCGTATATCTGGGTATGTCGAAATTCCGACGGTATCATTTTCAATACCTTTAAATTTAAAAAAATTGTTTTATAGCAAACTAAATGCATCGCTGGAGCCCTTAGCTGGATATAATTTGACACATATTAGAGTTCTTATCGTTATACTTAACTTCTCGTTATAAGCAGTGGTGTAGCACGCACCCGCACACATTTTGTTTACATTTTGTTTAAATGTTTTTTCAATTTTTATAAGAAAACTAAAGTTGTGTCAAATAAGTTAAGGGCTCCAGCTATGCATTTGGTTTGCTAGCTAAGTGGCTAGATGTCAAGATCAAGCTTCTTGGTTACAGCAGAGACATTCAATCCTTTCCTGGATCAAGATCCCTGTATCCCAAATTGTTTTGTGTGAGAGAAAAAATTACTACTTAAAATAATAAATTTTTCAAAAGTATAGCGCCCCTTGTGTGCACTTCTGGAAATACCATGTATGGTACAGAAACGGTATGACTGTATGAAAATCTGGATACTGCCCAACCCTACGCACTGTATCTGCGAGCAGTTGGCTAGAGTGCATGTGCCAAGACCATAGTACGAACATTTGCTATTTAGCGCAACCATTTGTAACAAAACGGCAAGCCGTACCGGAGCGCCAAGTCTAGGTCCAAAAGGCTTCTTAACAGCTTCTACCCCAAGCCATAAGACTCCTGAAAAACCCAAACTATTTGCATTGTCTGTCCCCCCCCCCCTCCATCTATTTTTTTTACTTAAGACTATCGATTGTTATTCGATATATGTGAAAACTTAAGAGAAAAAGTACATTGTGTGCACTAAGTCATCACGCACTGATTTTTTATCTGCTGTAAGTACGTTTTGTGGAAACACACCACTAGTTGGAAAAAGCTGATCTTTTCTTTATGCGGATTTTGGAATATCCGCATGAAAGTCTGTCGCCAATTGGATGGAAACCTATCTTGTGACATCACAGATTAGGATTAAAGGAAAAAAAGTGATTTTAAAAACCTACAACGAGTTTCTAGCTCCCCACATCACCACGAATCTCAGTGTTTGAAAATCAGTTTTTAAAAATGTTGTAACTTTTGATGATGTCATCGGGTAGAACTTCTTAACGTAAAAGATTGTATTGTGCTGGAGATAATTAAAATGAGGATGAAGAGTTGTGGAGTTGCCCTTTAACACAAATTCGTATTGGACAGACTGAAGTAACATTCACTCCTATCCATCCAGCATGTAGGGGGGGTGTCTTGTGGTGCCACACAAACTATTGCCACCACCCTGGCAACGCCTAGTCCCCTAACAGGACTGGGAGAACCAGTCTGGTGTCTTCTGTGCCTTTAACAGAGGGAGGGATGGCGGATATCTTTTCAGTATGTCCCCAAGGGCCTGTGCATGGCCTTAAATGGCAGTTCCGTTGGAATGGTTGAGTGATTCCTCACGAAACCCAGACAAAAATGGCCATGATTTGGGGGATTTTCACTAAATGTAATCTACAGAATAGTCCTTTGGAGGAAGGATTGTTGACATATATTTGACATTTGTATCTAAATGCATAAATGAAAAATAATTCAAGTTGGCATGTGACATTTTGGCCATAAATGTAACAGAATCATTGACTCACAATATATCAATTAAGGATTAAGGTGCATAAAATGTTAACCTTCAACTCGAAAAGCACATTTGGATACAACTGGTTGTGGACAGGACAGGTATGAGGGGAATTTCTGACCAGACCCAAATGTAGCCTTACTTCAAAAGTGTAAGCACAATTACATGTAATGCTATGCTACATCTAAGACAAATGATGGTCCCACTCCCAAACTGATAACCATTTAGCTCTGATGCTTGTCTGTCCATAGAGACTAGGGATGATGGGTGTAGCCGTGTGGGTGTGTGGGTTGCTATGCATAGAATGCAGTTTGACAGCACGAGCGGCGGCATGCCAGAGCTGTGAGTGCAGGTGGGTGTGACAGGTGTGGCCACAGGGAGGAAGAGGTAGGCCTACATCAAGACCGACAGGGAAGGTAAGGAGAGTCTGACAATAGACACCTGTCAGTGAGCTGTAGTGGAGAGAACGCCACCTACTGAGACCCAAGGTGAACTACACGAGATGATAGCCACCTTTCTCCTTACCTGCCTTTAGGATAACCTCTCCCTACAGACTGGTTGATAACAGCTTGATACCCCTGTTCACTGGCCCCCTAGTTCACCAACAGTTTCTCTAGTTCCATTAGGCATCCTTGTTCACTAGCCCCATAAGTTTACTACTAGCCCTGTAGCTACTTCCCTAAGCCCACTAGCCCCATACGTTTACTACTAGCCCTGTAGCTACTTCCCTAAGCCCACTAGCCCCATACGTTTACTACTAGCCCTGTAGCTACTTCCCTAAGCCCACAATGAAGCAGAGGTGTCCAAGCAGAACAGCAAAACCCTTTTCAGGGCCTGACATTAAAGTTTTTTAAAGCCACTTGTCCGGCGGACAAGTAGGACAAATTATTTACTTGTCTGAATGCTCAAGTTACTTGTCCCCCCCAAATAACTAAAGGCCTGTAACACCATAGGCCAAAAAAGGTCACTGATAAGCATGTTGTAAGATGCAAATAATGAACCCTGTTTGCAGACCAAAAATAACTGGGCAAATAACTCACTAGCTAGCAAGGAATGAACAAACATGAACAGGGTGATCTCAAAAGCACATCTTGCAACTGCAGGTGATTGAAAGATCGCTTGTACCTGTCAATGGTCCTCTGTAGCTCAGCTGGTAGAGCACGGCGCTTGAAACGCCAAGGTAGTGGGTTCGATCCCCGGGACCACCCATACACAAAAATGTATGCACGCATGACTGTAAGTCGCTTTGGATAAAAGCGTCTGCTAAATGGCATATTATTATATTATAATGCAATACAATAATTCTACTCAGATGCGCTCTGATTGGGAAAACAGTGCGCAAGACAGCACATCCAGAAGACACTTAGATCCAATTCTAATCAGAGTAATTGCTTGATATTTTGATGTGAATTATTTATTTGTCCATTCGTACCACTTAAATCTATATTCTGCTTGTCCGACTTTTTGTTGTTGGTTGTCCCGGACAAGAGGACAAGCGTTAATGTCGAGCCTTGCTTTTAACACTATCGTGCTGACCTGAACCGTACTGTTCCGGCTCTGATATTTTATTTTCACATTGTCCTTTCTGGCACAGTTCTAGCAACTGTGGTGGATGTGAAACCAGGCCAGCCCAGTCAAGTTCTGCTTGGCTCAGTAGTGTGAAAATGGCGTATGTGACTAGTCCCTGGTAGGGTCACTGACCTGGGCGATGGCGGCCTCGTTGTCTCCCAGGCCCAGCAGGAAGATGCGGGCCTTGTCGATCTTGACGGGCACCGTTCGGCCTCGCCACTCCACCTCGCTCATGGTGGCTGCCTGCTTGGCTCTCGTCTGTGTGATCAGGGCCTAGAAAAATACCATAATAAGACCATTTAACAGTATGCTACATAAGACAGGTCTGATCCAATATCCACACTAGCTTGCTACCGAAAAAAGGTAGCAATGTATTGGGCATGCATTCTAAGTGGTATAACAGTATGGACATTGGAACATAGTGATTTTCTCTGCACTAAAGAGTAAAATATAGATGTAGGGACAGATTTATGACCATACTTTCCAGTAGTAAAGTAGTAGTTATTATGTATGTGTTTTACAGTGAGAGGGACCACACACTGACCTCTAGTTTCTCAGCCATCATGCCTCCTCCTCCTCCTGCACTCAGCCTCATCTGCATCAGCTCATTCATTGCGTTCTGGTCCCCTGGAGTCAGAGGAGAGTAGGGTTGTTCAGTGCCAGTCAACTGAACAGGAATGAGTTGTGTGTGTGTTCGGTGCGAGGGTGTGGGAAAGAGAGAAGTGGGAGAATGCATAGGTGTGTGGGATTTGCTTCATATGAGAGGTGTGCATGTGTGAATGCATATGAGAGTGCAATTCACTGTCAATCTGAGCGATGGACTGTGTGTGTCGCCTACCGATGTTGTAAGCACAGTAGCGGATATTGGGTGAGATCTCCTCCACACGCTGGTGATACAGCACTGCCAGCTCCTCAGTGAAGGCACTGGCCAGCTTCTCATAGATGGTCCTGAGAGATGTTACAATACAGTCACATGGCATTTTCTATAGTTCACAAGCAGCGAGATGGTGGTCCGGGAATACAGCTATATGCTGAATGTGTTTGGCTATGCTAAGCATACGCTTACACTTAGGTACCGCTTTTAAACATTAGACGACTTGACATCTGTCAACATACAATGTAGCCTACATTCTTGAGGCCTCATTTGCCCCAGGTCAAAGTATCATCTTACTCCTCTAGATCAAAAGCTGAGCAATCAAAAGTGCCACACTTAGGCCTTTAGGTAGTATAGTGGGGTCAGACTCACTTGCACTTGTTGAAGGCCTCCATGGCAGCCTTCCACTCCTGCAGCTCAAAGCGCACCATGCCACTCAGGTAGGAGGTGTAGGCCTGCAGACAAGTTGCATTCATTATTTATTATTATTAATTCAGAGGTCATCAGCAGTTATTTCGCCTAGGTCAAAGACAGGGCCCTGAAGCGCTCTTTCCTCCAGGACACGCCCAGCTGCCTATACTGATGGTTCCTCACCTGATAGATATTTGTCTCAAATATTAGTTTCAGTTGAAAATTCTTACTTCACTTCAACAGCATTTGAACCACATGTTGAAATAAATGAAGGTAAAACAATAGGGAAAGTCACTGACTCTCCATGTCAGGACATTAGCCTACCTGTGCTTCCAGTTTGGTCTTTGCATCCACACGGGGGCTCTCACAGAGCTTCTCCAGCCTCTCTCCATGTTTGGCGGCCTTCCGCAGGCGGGATAGCAGGTGGAAGCGCTTGCGGGGCTCTGTGTTGGCCTCCTGCTTCAGCTGCATGGCGTAGCTCCACGCCCTCTCAGCCTCCATCAGTACCAGCAGTAGATACCTAAAAGGGGAAGGGAATTTGTTATATTCAAGGGACTCGGGCCAACTTTAGTGCTGGCCGCCATTTTGGTGCCTCTCTGGGCACCATGCATGATGAGTATTTTGATTGTAGTTCTAGAACTGCATGATACAAGCAGGATGTTTGCCGGCAGGTATCATGCTTTAAGTATTTGGATTGTAAATCCAGGTCTACTTTAATCCTGTTGTAAGAATGGGATCGGTAGGTATTACATTTACATCATTTAGCAGACACTCTTATCCAGAGCGACTTACAAATGGGTGCATTCAACTTATGATAGCCAGTGAGACAACCACCTTTTTTAAATTTTATTTTATTACCTGTTGTCACAGTACCGGTTGTCAGAGAGCATTTCGACAGTCACTTTCTTCCCAGTGAACTTGTGCCTGTTGCCGCACTTGAAGCCCAGGGTCTTGCGCAGACGACGCAAGCGCCGGGAGCAGTATCCCCTAGGACAGAGAGAAAGACGGGTGAATTTTACAGCGTGAAACTACGAGCCAACCATCAGGTATGGTCTATGGTTGTCTAAACTCCCATATCGTGTCAGTGTCCAGTCCTCCATCTCACCTGTATCTTTGATAATCCCCGTGTCGCAAACCATGTTGTTGCTGGGAATCCTTGATGATCTGGAGAACTGCAAGTCTGCGTTAAAGGCCAGTCTACTACATTCACACAGGAACCTAGTTATGTACACAGTGGTGCATTTGAGAAAAAGCTCACAATAAATATACTTTAGCAGTGGATTTTCATTATGTGATGGATGTAGCAAGTTGACAATGTTAATTTACTTAAATACACACGATTTTAGCAACATTCTAATGACAACAACATCTGTAAACCGCTTTTCTAATGACACGTAGCGCTAGCCATCCGGCATTACGTTAGCTAACTAGTTAGTTGGGTAAGCCCTCCTCCACCAAAACATACTGGTGTCGCTAAATTACAGATTTGTGCCGGGTCAGCTTTATAGCTTTAGAAAGGATACTCTCCAGTCCTATTCCATCTTCCGTTGTATTTTCTTTATTCTCGTCCAAAGGTAATATTTTTCCTTCATTTTGCTTGTCTGAGGCCATTTTCCTGCTAGCAGCACACGTCCAAACTGACCCGAAGAAATGCACCGGAAGTAGATTCAAGCGTTAACGTTGAGGGAAGGTCTTAACTTTTTATGCAATTCTTGCAATGTTTACAAATGTCACGCAACAATAGCGAAATACACAATTCAAAACAGTTCAATAACACATACAAATATTGAACACAAATATAAACGCAACATGTAACAGTGTTAGTCCCATTTTCATGAGCTCAAATAAAAGATCCCAGAAATGTTCCATACGCACACATTAGTTTACATCCCTGTTAGTGTGCATTTCTCCTTTGCCAAGAGAATGCAAATGCCTTCTTCTTCTTCTTCTTCTTCTGAGTTTAACGGCGGGTAGCATCCAATATGCTGCATTACCGCCCCCAACTGCACTATAATATAAATCCATTATACTTCGTGATACAAAATGAAATAAAAAAACATCCTTCAAACTAATCCTACACTCATTAAAAACCCACTACCCCATTCCACTACTTTGACCCTGTCTACTCCTGCACTATGCGAACGGCCTGGGAGGACGGAACACTACCACTCAACACACCCTGTAACTCTTCTGAAGTAAAAATAAAATAAAAACTATTCTGACGTAAAATCCCATAAACCCAAATACTTCTCTGCAGCTGCCACCACATCTATTTTCTGTGATTTACATTCAATTTCTGCGGTACAGTTGATAACCATTGCTATGAACGCTAAGAAGCCAACCTTACATTTACTTTTCATCATTTAGCAGACGCTCTTATCCAGAGCGACATAGAGGAGCAATTAGGGTTAAGTGCCTTGCTCAAGGGCACATCGACATATTTTTCACCTAGTCGGCTCGGGGATTAGAACCAGAGACCTTTCGGTTACTGGCACAACGCTCTTAACCACTAAGCTACCTGCCTTACTGAAGCATATGTCACTTATTGGCCTATCCCTCTGTGCTGACACAGATCTACTACTCACAGGGATCCTCTCAGGATCCCTCACCCTTGAACCATCCTCATCTACTTTCTTCACTGCCTCAGCATACAACACCTTCTGCACTACTCTGACTCTAGCCACCTCAACCTGCCTCTCTCGCACAGGACACTTCTGATCCCCAGCAACGTGGACACCCTACAGTTAACACACAAAATGTTACCTACCAAAACTACACAATCCTCTATCACATGCCCTCCTGCACAGTTCCCAATTCTTGGAATCTCCCTCCTACAAACTGCTGCAACATGACCATAAACGTTGCACCCGAAACAGCGAGAACAGCGCAGTGGATTCGGCTCAAAAGCTCTAACAGGATAACTGATTTATCCTAACAATGACTTTGTCGGCTAAAGACCATGACTCAAAATTCAAAAGGACTGACAGTGACTCCTCTACTTCACCACGCTCACCACTGGGTCTGCGTCGCACCAAACGGTGGGTATCACAAACACCAGGAATCTTAAACTTCAATTGCTCCACCTCCACACTTAACACTTCCCCAGAAATCACTCCTTTCAATGGTGCCCTGTTCCTAAGAGCAAAGCAAGAAACAGATCTTGACCCAAGTTGCGCAACACGTAGCACCCAATCCCTCTGGTCAGAAGAAACACAAACAAATAAGTCCACCACAGGTTACGTTAACTGATTCAGCTGCACCAAACTCCTTTCTCACCCACCCTGAAACAACAAATGGATCCACCAAAAGGCAAGGATCCACTTTCCCCAAAAAGTTCACTACTACTGGACCAGATTCTTCTTTATCATGTCCATTGATGCCATGCTCGGATTCCGAGCTTTTCACCAGACCTTCCACCTCACTTAACTCGCCCTCATTCACTTCCATTTCACCTCCAGAACTCAGTCTGGCGCCCGGCTCACTCTGTTTGCACTTGAAATCCCTCCACCTGACTGGTGTGACATATTAAGAAGTTGATTAAACAGCATGATCATTACACAGGTGCACCTTGTGCTGGGGACAATAAAAGGCCACTAAAATGTGCAGTTTTGTCACACAACGCCACAGCTGTCTCTAGTTTTGAGGGGGTTGTACAATTGGCATGCTGACTGCAGGAATATCCACCAGAGCTGTTGCCAGAGAATTTAATGTTAATTTCTCTACCATAAACTGCCTCCAACGTCGTTTTAAGAGATTTTGGCAGTACGTCCAACCGGCTTCACAGCCGTAGACCACGTGTAACCACGCCAGCACAGGACCTCCACATCCGACTTATTCACCTGCGGGATCGTCTGAGACCAGCCACCCTTACAGCTGATGAAACTGGGTTTGCAAAACCGAAGAATTTCTGCACAAACTGTCAGAAACCGTCCCAGGGAAGCTAATCTGCATGCTCATCGTCCTCACCAGGGTCTTGACCTGACTGCAGTTCGGCGTTGTAACCAACATCAGTGGGCCAATGCTCACCTAAAATGGCCACTTGGCACACTGGAGAAGTGTGCTCTTCAAGGATTAATCCCAGTTTCAACTGTACCAGGCAGATGGCAGACAGCGTGTATTGTGTCGTGTGGGCGAGCGGTTTGTTGATGTCAACGTTGTGAACAGAGTGCCCCATGGTGGCAGTGCGGTTATGGTATGGGCAGGCATAAGATACGGACAACGAACACAATTGCATTTTATCAATGGCAATTTGAATGCACAGAGATACCGTGACGAGGTCCTGAAGCCCATTGTAGTGCCATTCATCCACCGCCATCACCTCATGTATCAGCATGATAATGCACAGCCCCATATCACAAGGATCTGTATACAATTTTTGGTAGCTGATAATATCCATGTTCTTCTTTTGCATGCCAGACATGTCACCCATTGAACATGTTTGGAATGCTCAGGATCCACGTGTACGACAGTGTGTTCCAGTCCCTGCCAATATCCAGCAACTTCGCACAGCCATTGAAGAGGAGTGGGACAACATTCCACTGGCCACAATCAACAGCCTGATCAACTCTATGTGAAGAAGATGTGTCATGCTGCATGCGGCAAATGGTCACACAGTGACTGGTTTTCTGATCCATGCTCCTACTTTATTTTTTTTGTATCAGTATTCCCAGTAATCCATAGATTAGGGCCTGATGAATTTATTTCAATTGAATGATTTCTTTATATGAACTTCTTTATATGAATATGAATTGTTGCATTAATATTTTTGTTCAGTACACAGTACCAGTCAAAATTTGGACACACTTACTCATTCAAGGGTTTTTTCTTATTTTTTAAAACTATTTTCTGCATTGTATAATAATAGTGAAGATATCAAAACTATGAAATAACACATATGGAATCATGTAGTAACCAAAAAAGTGTTAAACAAATCAAAATATATTTTATATTTTACATTCTTCAAAGTAGCCACCCTTTGCTTTGCACACTCTTGTCATTCTTTGGAGGTGTGTTTTGGGTCATTGTCCTGTTAAAAAACAAATTATAGTCCCACTAAGCGCAAACCAGATGGGATGGCGTATCGCTGCAGAATGCTGTGGTAGCCATGCTGGTTAAGTGTGCCTTGAATTCTAAACAAATCACTGACAGTGTCACCAGCAAAGCACCCCCACACCATCACACCTCCTCCTCCATGCTTCACGGTGGGAACCACACATGCAGAGATCATCCGTTCACCTATTCTGCGTCTCACAAAGACACGGCGGTTGGAACCAAAAATCTCAAATTTGGACCAAAGGACAGATTTCCACCAGTCTAATGTCCATTGCTCATGTTTCTTGGCCCAAGCAAGTCACTTCTTATTATTGGTGTCCTTTAGTAGTGGTTTCTTTGCAGCAATTCGACCATGAAGGCATGATTCATGCAGTCTCCTCTGAACAGTTGATGTTGAGATGTGTCTGTTACTGTGAAGCATTTATTTGGGCTGAAATCTGAGGCGCAGTTATTCTAATGAACTTATCCTCTACAGCAGACGTAACTCTGGGTCTTCATGTGGCGGTCCTCATGAGAGCCAGTTTCATCATAGTGCTTGATGGTTTTTGCAACTGCACAATTTTCCAGATTGACTGACCATGTCTTAAAGTAATGATGGACTGTCGTTTCTCTTTGCTTATTTGAGCTGTTCTTGCCATAATATGGACTTGGTATTTTACCAAATAGGGCTATCTTCCGTATACCAACCCTACCTTGTCACAACACAACTGATTGGCTCAAATGCAGTAAGGAAAGAAATTCCACAAATGAACTTTTAACCAGGCACACCTGTTAATTGAAATGCGTTCCAGGTGACTACCTCATGAAGCTGGTTGCGAGAATGCAAAGCTGTTATCAAGGCAAAGGGTGGCTACTTTGAAGAATCTCAAATATATGAATATATTTTCATTTGTTTAACACTTTTTTGGTTACTACATGATTCCATGTGTTATTTCATAGTTTGTAATGTCTTCACTATTATTCTACAATGTAGAAAATGGTAAAAATAAAGAAAAACCCTTGAATGAGTAGGTGTGTCCAAACTTTTACACACACATATATATATATATATATATATTTGGAGTCATGTTTTGTTGACCTGTAGAAAAAGTTCCATATGAGAATTTGCTATTGATATGACTGCATTCGAGTGACACTTTGACAACAAAATTACAACCACAAAGTGAAAATTATGAACAACTTTTAATATAGTATACTAGATAGTCAAATAGGCTTTGGGGTATAGTTCTCCAAAACACAAACAAGACAGCTTTCCCACTGCCCATGGGGGCCCACTACACCATTCTTTGACATTTTGCCAAATGTCAGGTGAATCAGTTTTCAATCAATGAGGGAGTTTAATTAAGTGCACTGGGCTATGGCATGTGACGTGAATGGGCAAAGCGGAGAGGGAGGAGCGCCCATTCGAAACAAATCGAACAGTAATCTGCGCCACTCTGTCATGTTGTCAACGAGGCAGCATGATGCATCGTTCAGAAACATACATAAACTTTCCATAAAATATATGATCACATTTTCAAACTAGTTTTCATTGGGAAGGCAGATAAAACCTTTTAATCAACAGCAATCACTTTCGCATGTGAAAACACAGAATCCTACTCATTATTCCACGTGCTTAATCTACGTCACTTCTGTTTTAAGACGAATTCCAAAACAAATGTAATCCATGCTAACCCGGTTCACCGAGGCATTAATATAACGCCCTCTATGGCTCATATGTTCTCTGCAGCAGATATGTATCTGACCAGAAAGTTCTTGACCTCGGAGATGTGCATGGTCTCCTTGATGGTGGTGTCGCGGCTGCGCACCTGCAGTAAGCCACTCTCAAGCGTGTTGTCACTGATCACCACAGTGAACAGCACCCCCATCTCATCATACCTGGACACACAGGCAAACAAACATAATACTTACAGTAGGTCCCCACAGAGAAACAGTACTGCTTCTATCGAGATCACCTTCAGTGAAGTCAAATGTCAACATATTATACAATTACGTATACACTAAATTGCATTGCCACTAAATATGTGTGGCAAAAAAAGTATTTAGTCAGCCACCAATTGTGCAAGTTCTCCCACTTAAAAAGATGAGAGGCCTGTAATTTTCATCATAGGTACACGTCAACTATGACAGACAAATTGAGATTTTTTTCCTCCAGAAAATCACATTGTAGGATTTTTTATGAATTTATTTGCAAATTATGGTGGAAAATAAGTATTTGGTCACCTACAAGCAAGCAAGATTTCTGGCTCTCACAGACCTGTAACTTCTTCTTTAAGAGGCTCCTCTGTCCTCCACTCGTTACCTGTATTAATGGCACCTGTTTGAACTTGTTATCAGTATAAAAGACACCTGTCCACAACCTCAAACAGTCACACTCCAAACTCCACTATGGCCAAGACCAAAGAGCTGTCAAAGGACACCAGAAACAAAATTGTAGACCTGCACCAGGCTGGGAAGACTGAATCTGCAATAGGTAAGCAGTTTGGTTTGAAGAAATCAACTGTGGGAGCAATTATTAGGAAATGGAAGACATACAAGACCACTGATAATCTCCCCTCGATCTGGGGCTCCACGCAAAATCTCACCCCGTGGGGTCAAAACGATCACAAGAACGGTGAGCAAAAATCCCAGAACCACACAGGGGGGACCTAGTGAATGACCTGCAGAGAGCTGGGACCAAAGTAACAAAGCCTACCATCAGTAACACACTACGCCGCCAGAGACTCAAATCCTGCAGTGCCAGACGTGTCCCCCTGCTTAAGCCAGTACATGTCCAGGCCCATCTGAAGTTTGCTAGAGTGCATTTGGATGATCCAGAAGAGGATTGGGAGAATGTCATATGGTAAGATGAAACCAAAATAGAACTTTTTGGTAAAAACTCAACTCGTCGTGTTTGGAGGACAAAGAATGCTGAGTTGCATCCAAAGAACACCATACCTACTGTGAAGCATGGGGGTGGAAACATCATGCTTTGGGGCTGTTTTTCTGCAAAGGGACCAGGACGACTGATCCGTGTAAAGGAAAGAATGAATGGGGCCATGTATCGGAGATTTTGAGTGAAAACCTCCTTCCATCAGCAAGGGCATTGAAGATGAAACGTGGCTGGGTCTTTCAGCATGACAATGATCCCAAACACACCACCCGGGCAACGAAGGAGTGGCTTCGTAAGAAGCATTTCAAGGTCCTGGAGTGGCCTAGCCAGTCTCCAGATCTCAACCCCATAGAAAATCTTTGGAGGGAGTTGAAAGTCCGTGTTGCCCAGCGACAGCCCCAAAACATCACTGCTCTAGAGGAGATCTGCATGGAGGAATGGGCCAAAATACCAGCAACAGTGTGTGAAAACCTTGTGAAGACTTACAGAAAAAGTTTGACCTGTGTCATTGCCAACAAAGGGTATATAACAAAGTATTGAGAAACTTTTGTTATTGACCAAATACTTATTTTCCACCATAATTTGCATATAAATTCATAACAAATCCTACAATGTGATTTTCTGTATTTATTTTTCTAATTTTGTCTGTCATAGTTGACGTGTACCTATGATGAAAATTACAGGCCTTTCTCATCTTTTTAAGTGGGAGAACTTGCACAATTGGTGGCTGACTAAATACTTTTTTTGCCCACTGTATGTGTGGCTTTTGAGATCAGAATTATATTGTATTCAGAATGCATCCAACAGTGGACAGCACATGCAATCCGTTACATGAAATGAGAAACCACAACATAAAGAAACTATACTATCATGGTATGAAGAAGTTGTACTTTGTGTTCAGCTGCTCCATTGAGGTTGGCATGGTTTCAAGATATCCAGGCCATGCAGCGACTTCCCCTTCCAAGAACTCCTGCAGCAAGCCTTCACAAACCTAATGTAGAATATACTTTTAGAACTACAATCAAACATAGTCTTATTGAATAACTTTGTGTATATCTCAATAGTTTCCTACCTGTCTTAGTTCCACAGTGGCTCCCCTTCCCATGTCCAAGGCCACTTTGACTGGAGACAAAATAGGATGGAGCTTCAAAACCTACCAGGGCAACAAGGTGTCAGTGTGTGTAGCACATTCTAATAATTGCCATCAGTTCAAAAAACAGTAGACAGAAATTAAAATTCCAAGTAAGATGATGGATGCTCAAGTTCTCACCCATGTCATCAGAGATGTAACCATACTAAAGCTAATGTGGAAACACTGCTTCTATCGAGATCACCTTCACTGCTACTCCTACTGCTCTCTCCTCGTCTGACCATGTGTTCTCGCATACCCCGAGAGCATCTGGTCAGTGGGGTGGTGGCACAGGAATCCTCATCTCTCCCAAGTGGACATTCTCTATTTTTCCCCTGACCCATCTGTCTATCTCCTCATTTGAATTCCATGCGGTCACAGTCACTAGCCCATTTAAGCTTAACATCCTTGTCATCTATCGCCCTCCAGGTTCCCTTGGAGAGTTCATCAATGAGCCTGACGCCTTGATAAGTTCCTTTCCTGAGGATGGCTCACCCCTCACAGTTCTGGGGGACTTCAACCTCCCTACGTCTACCTTTGACTCATTTCTCTCTGCCTCCTTCTTTCCTATCCCCTCCGCTCTTCTCCAGACCATCTCCGGTGACCTTCTCCCTTACCTCACCTCGCTGATCAACTCATCCTTGACCGCTGGCTATGTCCCTTCCGTCTTCAAGAGAGCGAGAGTTGCACCCCTTCTCAAAAAACCAACACTCGATCCCTCTGATGTCAACAACTACAGACCAGTATCCCTTCTTTCTTTTCTCTCCAAAACTATTGAGCGTGCCGTCTTTAGCCAACTCTCTTGCTATCTCTCTCAGAATGACCTTCTTGATCCAAACCAGTCAGGTTTCAAGACTGGACATTCAACTGAGACTGCTCTCTCTCTGTGTCACGGAGGCTCTCCGCACTGCTAAAGCTAACTCTCTCTCCTCTGCTCTTGTCCTTCTAGACCTGTCTGCTGCCTTTGATACTGTGAACCATCAGATCCTCCCTCTCCACCCTCTCCGAGCTGGGCATCTCCGGCGCGGCTCACTCTTGGATTGCGTCCTACCTGACCGGTCACTCCTACCAAGTGGCGTGGCGAGAAGCTGTCTCCGCACCACGTGCTCTCACCACTGGTGTCCCCCAGGGCTCAGTTCTAGGCCCTCTCCTATTCTCGCTATACACCAAGTCACTTGGCTCTGTCATATCCTCACATGGCCTCTCCTATCATTGCTACGCAGACGGCACACAACTAATCTTCTCCTTTCCCCCTTCTGATAACCAGGTGGCGAATCGCATCTCTGCATGTCTGGCAGACATATCAGTATGGATGACGGATCACCACCTCAAGCTGAACCTTGGCAAGACGGAGCTGCTCTTCCTCCCGGGGAAGGACTGCCCGTTCCATGATCTCGCCATCACGGTTGACAACTCCGTTGTGTCCTCCTCCCAGAGTGCGAAGAGCCTTGGCGTGACCCTGGACAACACCCTGTCGTTCTCCGCTAACATCAAAGCGGCACAGGCCCTAATCCAGGCACTTGTCATCTCCCGTCTGGATTTCTGCAACTCGCTGTTGGCTGGACTCCCTGCCTGTGCCATTAAACCCCTACAACTCATCCAGAATGCCGCAGCCCGTCTGGTGTTCAACCTTCCCAAGTTCTCTCACGTCACCCCGCTCCTCCGCACACTCCACTGGCTTCCAGTTGAAGCTCGCATCTGCTACAAGACCATGGTGCTTGCCTACGGAGCTGTGAGGGGAACGGCACCCCCGTACCTTCAGGCTCTGATCAGTCCCTACACCCAAACGAGGGCATTGCGTTCATCCACCTCTGGCATGCTGGCTCCCCTACCTCTGCGGAAGCACAGTTCCCGCTCAGCCCAGTCAAAACTGTTCGCTGCTCTGGCACCCCAATGGTGGAACAAGCTCCCTCACGACGCCAGGACAGCGGAGTCACTCACCACCTTCCGGAGACATTTGAAACCCCACCTCTTTAAGGAATACCTGGGATAGGATAAAGCAATCCTTCTACCCCCCACTTACCCCACCCCCCAAAAAAAAATCATTGTAAAGTGGTTATCCCACTGGCTATAAGGTGAATGCACCAATTTGTATGTCGCTCTGGATAAGAGCGTCTGCTAAATGACGTAAATGTAATGTAAATGAAAGGACTTAGGTGTTTCACCTTTCTCTGCTGTAGCCTCTGTTTGCTGTCGACTTTCTTTACTTGCTGGATTGAGTTGTACAGGTATGCCAACACTCCTCGCTCTATGTTTCCAGTTACGGAGATGGCATAGGGGACTACTGACTTCCTCCCATCTCGGCACTGTGAATGACAGAGAAAAAATATGGAGCGCTGATATGGTTAATTAAATCTTACTTCAATAACAAAAATATGTTTTATTGTCACATACACCGGATAAGTGCAGTGAAATGTGTTGTATTACAGGGTCAGCCATAGTAGTACGGCGCCTCTGGAGCAAATTAGGGTTAAGTGCCTTGCTCAAGGGCACCGAGATATTTCACCTTGTCGGCTTCGGTATTCAAACCAGAGCTCTTTCGGTTACTGGCATAACGCTCTAACCGCTAGGCTACCTGCCGCAACACAACTGACATAACTGACCAGCTGCTCCAATGGCACCTTAATTGGCGAGGACTGGCTCAAAGTAATGGCTGGAACAGAATTAATGGAAATCGAACTAATCCAACATATGGTTTCCATGTGTTTAATGTCATTCCATTTACTCCATTCCAGCCATTATTATGAGCCGTCCTCCCCTCAGCAGCCTCCGGCGCAACTGACATATTGTGAAAAACTATAAAGATCTACTCCCAAATTGTTTTATTGTGACAGCATAAGTGGGACAGGGTATTAACTGCAGTTTTGTCCCTGCAGGAGAAGGCAGCATTACACTGACCTGTAGTTTGTTGCGAGCGCCCTTGTGTGTCTGTAGCAGCTCTGCGTCACCTCGGCTCAACAGAGTCTCCAGGGCCTCTGGGCCCCATGGGAAATTGTACACAATTTTCACACCACGAGACGCCCGGCCTGCCAGCTCCTCTTCTGTTATGTCACTGCAGCTGAAGTCAGATGGGCCCAGGGCAAACTGGATTATAGATGGAGGGACAGGATTGGATGGACAGAGAGATGAGATTAGAGAAACGTACTTTACTATCCACATTAAGTCAAGTTGTCTTTCAGCATTACAAATATCAACATAGAAACAATGTTGTTTCTATAGATTTCAAATCAAGATTCCGATTCATGTTCAAGATCCAGATAATTTGCAGACAGAGAAAGTGATCTTGACCACAATGACTTGGATAATAAAAATGATGCACCTTTCTCCACCACTGCAGCCGATGCCGTGCCCAGTAGTCCAGCCACTGTGAAGTGGTGCGGGGCGAGCAGAACCACACCAAAGAGGACTGGGTAACTTCATCTGGGCTGCCAGGAATGGACACACAGATTAGGGGTTAAAGGTAGACTCAGCAAAATGACGTTGCCACGAGCAGCACCGCAGATATTGAGATAAGCGAGATGCAAGACTTTGCTCACACAGTATGTGCGCATGCGCACGGGTTCGCGTCATCCTGTTAAGAGCGTCCTAGGTACGGAATCAAAACAGCGGAGAAGTTGAACCTCGCGCTTTGGCGCTCTTAGTTGTTGCAGGAATAGACCCACTACGCTGTTTACTTTCTGAATTTACATCATATCGCTGAGTCTACCTTTAAAGTTCACAACTACTCTATAGTCTGCTATGCCCAGGTGTTATTATAGCTATCTGCCATCTCAAACAACACACAAGGACGTATGATTTAGGTTAAATCTATGCTCAATTAAATCTATTTGTACTTTGAATAAGCACAATGGTAAATGATGACAGTGCAGCTGAATGGTTCATGTGATTTGAGGGACGAGGAGGAAGCCTCACCAACCAGGTCCGCCTGATGGCTGGAAGCACAAGCCGGTCTCAGCCAGACCGAAGGCAGCTTTCTGTTCACTAGTTCTAAAGAGGGCGCATACTGCTCCAAAGCACCTGGACAGGAGGGAAGAGCATTGACCATGTTAGCCTGGAAACCCAACGTTGAATTTCATTTAACTCTACCCGTTCAGATTTCTATCACCTGAAGCATGTGCACAAGTAAAAATAGCAGAGGTGTTCAATACAACAGCCAATGATAGTTACCTTGGAAAAGACTTGTTCGAACAGATGCACCATTCTGGATAAGGGTCTGTAGCTTCTGAATAAGTTGGTCCTTGCTTAGCTCTCTCTGGGAAAGTATTTGACGTAGGTTCTCAGTGTCAACAACCCTCAATTGTCCATCCCTCTCAGTAGTTCTGTCCTTACTAGTGTGTAGGGTGCTTATCCCAAACACCTCTGCCCTGGACCCTATCACAGAGTTCCACCATTGTTCAAGAATGTTCTTCCTGAGTTCCATACCAAGTGGTCCATATCCACAGTTGCTTCCACGCTGAAAGGAATCTCTATGAAGTTGGCCAGTAGCTATGTAATACCTGTCAGTGCATAGCTGCATGAGTGTTTTTGTGTGGTCCGAGTCCTCAGCGCCGGACCTAGCAGAAGTTGCAGTACAGCGGTCCCTGCAGTGCTGAAGCGCAAAAACTTATCCTGCAGCATAGTGAGGTTTTTGGTATGTTCTCACATCTCCAGATGAGTCGTCTAACACAGTAATTGAGCATGTTTAGTAGTCACTCATTTCGTTCTTGAAAAGTTGTTAAGCACGCGTCAAGCTGCAATTAACCTAACAATGCATTGCGTGCGGTCTCACATTTCAAGTAATTCCTAGGCTGATATCACGTTAGAAAAGGACATTTGAAAGTGAATGCACTTGCCTGCGAATACAACCACGAGTAGTTTCGGCAAAGCCTGGCAACTTAATGTAATATAAATGCTCTTCTATTTCTAAAAATACTTGCACCATGTGTAATGCGTAAACTGGGAGCACCCGGAAGTAAAGCTATAACGTCAACGTCACTTCCGCGTCGACATCAAAATGAGACAAAAGTCCTCATCAACCTTACGTTCTTGTTACCTTACGGTTATACTTGTGCAATTAGGAATGTTTGCTATAATAGTGGCATGATGTAATTGTTTTAATTGAATATCCACTAAGATTAAATGCTGGATGAATGAACAGAATAGAACAATGAACCACCACAAAACTAAGATTTAATTGTTTTATTTGAAGGCCCATGCATGACCCCCAGGTAAGATCTTAACATATCACTTTAAACATACCACTAACTCAAAATCTGCATTACCTAGTAAAAATAAATTACTGAGGAATGTAACAAATAAAAACAGTCAAGGGGAGGTGCACCAGTTAAAGATGCACTTCAACAGTCCCCTTGGGACTCATTTCAATGCTTGGGGATTACTGAAGAATTCCAACCCTGCTGTAAGCAAAAAGTTAAACAGTACAAAGGATAATAATAATAATAATAATAATAATAATAATATGATTTAAAGACAAGAGGGAAAAAAGGTGGTTTCGTTGTGTATTGTACGCACAATCTAGGCCTAGTCAGTTACTGTGGGAAAGGTGGAGGCATAGAGTAGGGTACCATGGGTGGGGGTTGTTGGGGCTGCTGTGCCTGTGGGTTAAAGGGGAAAGGCGGGCGACCCATGCCGTTTGGGGCGGGCGCCTGTGCGGCTCCGAACTGTGGAGGGGCCTGGAAGTTCTGGCCGCCCGAACGCACCCACCTGGTTGGCGGCGCCGAAGCTAGCCTGTCCATTGCTGCCGTAGCTGTTGCCATAGCTACCGCCAGAGCTAGCGCCCTTGTCATAGGTGCTACCCCCGTAGCCCCTCCGTTTTGGGTTTTTGCGCCGAAGGCACTCTTTGGTCCCCCACCGAACCCCCTGTCGCTATCCTTGTCCCTGTAACTACCACTACCACCACCACCACCACCACCACCGTAACTCCTCCCCCCAGAATACCTATCTCGTCGGTCATCCCTATAGCCACCTCTTCCCCCCTCCACGACCTGGAAAACAAGACAAAACAAGAGACAGGGCAGTGATGAGACTGGTAGCAGTGATGGGTGGCGTGAGGACATTTAAACTAAAATGATAGTTGACAAATATGGTGAGAACAAGGTGGGTCATCTTCGTATTTAATATTTTAAGCACCTTTGCCCCAAAACCTCTTCAAATAGATTTATTATCTATATAAAATCTAAATGTCTGCAGATGTAACCACAGCCTTGTTCACATCTCACCCGCCATAGGAATTACCTCCTCTGGCCTCTGCCATCTGGAGGAGCTTGGGGTTGATAGCCTGGTTGGCTTCGCGGAGCACAGCTATGAGGTCGCTGGCCTGTTTCATGTTGTTGGGGGTGAAGAAGGTGTAGGCGGTGCCCGTTTTTTGACTGCGGGCCGTGCGTCCAATGCGGTGGATATAGTCCTCAGAGGAGTTAGGATAGTCATAATTTATGACAAATTTCACATCCTCCACATCTGTAAAGTGTTGCAGTGTGGCAAAAAGGTAGCCATACAGGATTTTGCACACCACAACAGCCAGACCAAAGGACAAAGTTAGCATAGACAATGGAGAGCTAAAAGGTTCCAGACTGGATACTTAGCTGAGCTGCAAAGAACGGGGTTAACCAACACAATCCAAGGAAAACGTTCTACTCCATGGGAATACTACTGTGGGAAGAGAAAAACGAGATGCACACTCCGTTTGCTTACCATATCAAAAAATCCTAAGGCATTCCCCCTCCCGTTTTTAACCAGGGGAGGAAAAGAACTGGATTTGAAGTCTTACCATTAAGGAGTATGCATTCACTAGTCCTTTCCCAATGCAGCGAACTCCCCCACAAATTGTCAAGTGACATCCAGGAGCTTCTACGCAGTAGGGCCGCTATGTGCACTGTTGCCTCCTCGTGTGCCAATATAGGACCTTTCAGTTGGTATGGGTTCTGAAGGTCCTTTTTCCCAGTACACACTCATAAGAAGCTTGCTAATAAAGGCCTCACTGCACGTCTTGCCAAGACCGAATAGACCAAGTACTAATTTGAGGGGGGACCCCAAAAAAGCGAAAAGAAAAAGGCCCTAGTATTGACCCCGTGGTGCCCCTCAGAGAGCATAGAGCACCCCGCCCCCATCAGTCTCGTCTAGGCAAGATCTTCCCAGAAGCCAGTGTTCGTTCACTTGAGAAAATGTCTCTCGTTGGCAGGTCTCGACATGACTTTAAAAAGCAGGCGAGGGAGGAACTTTGGTTTTTGAAGCTCTTCTATTTCTCACTTTCTCTAGATGTTCCCATAGCCCCTTAAACACATGTGCCAGTTTCTCATCAATTTCGATTCGACAACAGTAAGTTGAAAACGGCTCTCTCCATTTCAAGAAAACCAGTGCTTTGAGTGAGGGAGAAAAAAAAATATAGCAATGGAAAAGCTGTGACATTCGCTAAACACCCATGCTTTTTTTGGGGACAAGCTCCGCAACTAACAGAATCGCTCCAAATCTCAAACAGTGACTTGCAACACAGTGCCCTCTACAAAACGCATGCAAGGCAAATGGTCACATCAAGCGTTTGTTTTTGTGTGTGTAACGTTTGAGTTGGTAACGTCTCGACGAATAGGCATTTGTCAGGTAAAAATCCATGGACAGAGAACAAATGATGTCATGTATAAAAAAACAGAAAAAGATATCAGAAACTAGGCTTAGCCACACTGCCTTTTGACTTGAGGATTACTGGCACACAGAGCTTTCACCTTTCTAGGCCCACTGGGTGGCAGCCAGTGGGGCAACTTCACTTCCAATATGTCCTCCTTCCCCCTCGAGGCCTGGGACTTGTCATGCCTAGGCCCTGCCACAAAGACTGCACCTTTAGGTGAGAAAAACTCAGAAAATGCATAGAGAAGTTAAAGAAAGCCAAAACCACTTTCTTTTAAAAAAGTGAAAATATTGAGGAAAACAACCAGAGGGTTTAACCAAAGCCACACTGACCTAGACCACGGGAGGCCACGTCGGTGGCGATGAGGATGGGGGCCTTGCCATATTTGAATTCTGTGGAAAGATCATTGACTTCAGTTATACGTCCATAACATTGTCATGACAAACTCAAAAAAGACTGAAAATATTTCAGGCATACCATTGAGAACCCAGTCCCTCTCCTGCTGGCTCTTGTCTCCGTGGATACCCATTGCTGGCCAGCTGTAACAGACAAACATGGACATCAGAGGCATGACTCGTTACAGGGATAATCATTTCCCAGTTAAATGAGACACTAGTGTGATGACCCTTACCCATCTCGTCTCATCCTCCTGGTGAGCTCATCACAGCGTCTCTTGGTCTCGGTAAAGATGATGGTCTTGTTCTCCTTCTCGCTCATGATCTCCTCTAGCAGCCGGAGCAGTCTTAGGGGGAAAGACGAGATCGGGTTAAAATTGATGACGTGACGCACACTTTAGACAAATTAATGACCAATTGAAGAGTCCTTCTGCTTGAATTCCTTCAATTATGAAGCGGTGTAAATGTGACGTTTGGCTTTTGCTGAGGAGAAATGAGTCACTCACTTGTCATCCTTCTCTCCGTCGTTGCACACGTCCACTATCTGCAGGATGTTATGGTTGGCGCTGAGCTGCAGAGCGCCCACGTTGATCTGGACGTACTGCTTCAGGAAGTCCTCAGCCAGCTGACGCACCTCCTTGGGCCAGGTGGCACTCCACATGAGGGTCTGACGATCCGGCTGAGAGGAGAACAGAGAAAATAGTTGACTTTGTATTTCTTCAAATCCTTCAAGCAGTCTAATGGCTGATCCTACAGGAAAATGCAGACTCTGCAATGATTTGTCAATCAAAGTCCAATGGGAATTCTGCCAATTGAAATCAGCAAGTATTGAGCAAGTCTACAAATCACTGCGGGAATGAGCCTTTATACTGAAGAATCTAGCCAAAGGAATAGAGTTGAGTCAAAGCCACATACTCTAATTTGGTCCACGATTTTGCGGATTTGGGGCTCGAAGCCCATGTCCAGCATACGGTCAGCCTCATCCAGCACAAGGTAGGTACACCTGCGAAGGTTGGTCTTCCCAGCCTCCAGGAAGTCAATGAGACGCCCTGGGGTGGCGATACAGATCTCAACACCTGGGGGGGACAGACAACACTCACTCAGCTGTCTGCCTCTTATCACCAAAATTATTTAATACAGAACAAACATACTGAGAAAACAAATAATAGCAAAACAAAGTGGTGGATAGATACCTCTCTCGAGGTCCCGGATCTGGGGTCCTTTGGGGGCTCCACCATAGACACAGACGGACTTCAGGCGGGAGGCCCTGCCATACTCGGCAGCAACCTGCTGCACCTGCTGGGCCAGCTCACGGGTCGGGGCCAGCACCAAACACTGAAAGACAAAGACAAGTGTTATTCAACTGGACTTACCCTGTAAAACTACTAAGGATGTTCTCTAGTCTAGAGGCTTATGGTGTACTTACTATAGGTCCGTCTCCATGCTCCAAGAATGGCTGGTGTTGAATGTGCACGATTGCAGGCAGCAGATACTGTGAGGGGAAGAAAAAAACAGAGCTCAAACGGTTCACCTGCACAAAGAATTACCAGAAAGATGCTACCAATAGTAGTTTTAAATCAATGTACTTACAGCGAGGGTTTTGCCAGAGCCTGTCTGGGCGATGCCCACCATGTCTTTCCCACTGAGGGCCAGAGGCCAGCCCTGAGCCTGGATAGGAGTTGGCTCATCCCATCCTTGTTTGGCAATGACATCCATCACATAATCTGAAAAAGACAAAGTTCGATTACATATGAGATTCAATGTCACCATCTTATACAATCAGCTTGTTCTTAAGCAAAGTTAGAAGAGGCTTTACTCACTTGGAAAATTGGCCTCGTGAAACTTCATCATGGGCTTGGGGCAGTCTCTGCCTTTCACTGTTACTTCTTTACTTCTAAGGTAGTTATCCACCTCTTGCTGAAATTAGACACATAAAAGGTTGTTCATTGGCAAAGACCATTTTAATCAAAAAGGTGAAGACCACACTGAAATCAGATGGAAAGAACTGCCCGGGTCACTTACAGGTGGTCTGCGGATCACATCCGGGTGCTCCTGGTAGAAGTTCTTCTCAAACTTTGGGAGCTCATCCATGTTCCAGTGTTTTTTGCGCAACCTTTCGCCTGGGTTGCCAAATTTCCCCTGAGGGGGTCCGCCCCTACTGCCACCACCGCCTCCAAAACGAGGTGCACCTCCATACCTCAAATAGTAAGGGGAACAATCTAATATTAGAAGACTGAGCATACAGTGAATGCTGTGTTGAAGTCAGATAGTTATGCCAGCTACAATTTTTTAAAATTATTATTTCACCTTTATTTAACCAGGTAAGCCAGTTGAGAACAAGTTCTCATTTACAACTGCGACCTGGCCAAGATAAAGCAAAGCAGTGCGATAAAAACAACACAGAGTTACATATGGGGTAAACAAAACAAAGTCAAAAATACAACGTAAATATATATACAGTGTGTTCAAATGTAATAAGTTATGGAGGTATGGTAATAAATAGGCCATTGTGCAAAATTGTTACCATTTCGTATAATACTGGAATGATAGATGTGCAAATAGAGATACTGGGGTGGAACTGATACCCCACATTCCCCCACGAGTTTGCATGGCTTGATGAGTACTACAACAGCTAGCATGACAGAAGTTAGACAAATATTGGACTAAAGGAGCCTAACGTTACCCCTTAGTCCAAGGACCTTAAATGGTCTGTTTATTAATGGCTGAATTGGCTCTGGAAGCCAAACACTCCATCTAAACGTGAATTGGTTATAGAAACAAATCCCTCTACTTTAAAATCACATCAAAATAATTTCACAAATGCAAAATACACTAATTGTAGATCGCTAACAGTTGCAGCCGACAGTATTTTTAATTGACAACACGTTTGTGGCGTCTGTCTTCCGTTTACACACAGGTGTTCAGAGACACAGATAGCTAATTAGTGCAGGTAGTCCACTCTCTCTTCCGTAAACAAGCGCTGTAACATGGCAATATGGCCGTGTGGAAACCCTAACCCAATAAAGGTGTGTATCAATTTGGCCGACATTTAAGATAAAGGTCCTTGTGCTTCCAAACCCGTACCGCAAGCGATGCGTGTTAATGTTAAGACCGAGCGTCGTGGCTCTTATCTTAACAACACTCCCCTCTACAGAACGACGCCTTCATCCAATTACTTATGTGAAATGGAACTGAGAGCCATGCTCAAGGGCTGGACAGCAGTGACCCGTTTGTCTACACATGCAAAGATGTGCTAGGTCTAACGTTAGCTACATTAGTTTCTGCGTCACGTTTAAACCAGTTAAGCTGCCATTTTAATTCCGGCCGGTAGAAGATGAACAAAGGGAACCGGCCGGCATTTTGATTCGAAATTATTTTTGCCACATGCAAAATGACCAAACATTCCGTGGTTTTTACCTAACCAACATCACATTCTATATTTTATGCTCAAGCGTGGTGCATATGGTTATTATATATAGCATAGGCCTCTGAGAATATCCCATTGCTAACGCGTTACCTAGCTAGCTAATGTTAACGTTAGCTGCTAGTTAAACATTTGCCCGACCTGCTTGTTACATCAATTATATCAGGCAAAATGTACTTTAACATAATTTATTAGGGTTCAAATAAGTCGTATTAACATTGCGCATCTAGCCAAGGCCAATGGCAGGGATAAGCTAAACTTAACGTTACCTAGATAGCTACAGTACCCCCTGAAAAGCCTCCTATGTCACTTAAGTATAAATAAACTTTGCTAAATTTTTAGGGTGGTTAAATTCTCATGTTATCGCATGTGACCAATAAAATTTGATTTGATTTGATTTACAGTACCGTTAAAACTGACCATCGCAACGTCTCTACCTAGCTAACGAGTTCGCTAAACATACATTAACGTTACCTACTTACCCCCTGTCTCTGCCACGATCTCTATCGGAAAATCCAGGCATAGTTAAGCAGAGTATGAAAGTAACAGACGGTGTCTATATCTCTAAACCAATCTACGATAAATACAAGTGCGACACACCAAAATAGAAATGCAGCGCAGACAGATGTCAGTGAAAGCGGTGTAGTAACACATTGGAACATATCAACGCGCCTGTGTCTGGTACTACTTTTTTTCCTTATTTGGTCACGGAAGTTAGGTGATTGGCACAGTTAATGACGTGATTATTACCCCATTTTTACAATAACCTTCATTACTTGAGCCAAATTAAGTAGTAATGTATTCATTTATTCAACATGGAACATTTATAAATAATTTAAAACATTAGTGCAGGTAGTAGACGCAACATGTTGTTTACACAGGAACACTACATTAGCTACAGCTTCTACTCAATAGTCTACTGAAGGAAGCGACAATAAAATTTCCCCCAAAAATTGGGAACCAAAAATGTACAAAAGCAAAGAGTGACCACCCCCAACCTTTGCAATTAATACCTATCTTCAAATAACATTTTACCAATGTTCATTTTAATGCAGTCAACAGTACCGGTTACTGGTAGATAGATACCAGATCATGGATACCAAAGACAGTATATTATTAAGATAGGCAGAAACTGCTTCTCTAATAGAAAACCCAGATCACACTTGTAGGCGATGTCATGGCGACTTTGGCTAGCTAAGCTCATGCGCAGAAACACGTCATCGGGTCTAACGGACTGCGCATGTGCAAGCCGTCAAATCAAAAGGCGTTCCTTCCATATACGGTTGTTTTTTAACGAAAATGAAAAAGTGTCTGTTTGTCAATTTCACGAGGTTGGAGTAATAACATGTTCAACTACTTAAGACATTGGCTCGAATCTAGGTTGTGACTTCAGATTTCGACAAAATGAACAACTAAGGAATCATTTTTCACTTCTGTTATTAGCAAGTTTCCATTGACCCAGGTTTATTCGACAAAAAAAAGTTGCCCCACGAACGGAAGAAATGCAAATATAGGAGACATTTTCTAAAGATCTACATTTTTATCTGTTAGACAGGGGTGGATTTTTATTTTGTCAAACTTTCTTTATTGCGACAAACGATTATGGAAACAGTGTTTTTCGAATAAATGATGATTGCCGAATAATTTTGAAGGTCACTGGGCAGGTGATGTCATCAAGTAACTATAAAGCTCCACTTCACATTTACTAAATGCTTACAAAATAATTGTTTTAAACTATACTAATATTGTTTCTTTCGAGACAAGGATTGTCCTGACTTTCAGGAATGCCTTAATGCTTCGACTTGCTTTTCTGTTTCACCATCCAATTATTATCGATCTACAGGAGTTCAAGTTTCACCATGGCACTGACTGTGGCATATGTTGGCACATGAGAATTATTGGAATATGGCAAATATGAGTCAATTCTCACATTCTATCCATGCAGGCTTTTGCAGCTACCCGAGACATTAAACAGAAAGGTGGGAGGGCATACAGGCGGTCTGCCAATTTATTAATGCACAAGTTGCCTAAATAGGTAAACACTTCAATCACTACATTTTTATTTGACACTAGGTTTTTGCGGAAAAAGTTGTGAAATTATTTTTGGTGTGGTGTCATTATGTCCAGCTGTTTTTATAAACACAAGATAGTTGAAGCTACAATATGTAACTTTTTGGGCGACCCAACCAAATTCACATAGAAATGTGAGTTATAGATATTTCAATCTCATTGAAAGCAAGTCTATGAAGCGGTAGATCTGTTCTATGTGTCTATTTCTAGGCTTCCCGTTCTTAAGTTTAGTTTTTGAGTCTTTTACTTTCGGTTTTGTACACAAACTGAAAACACAATATTTTTGGTTATGGAAAATATATTTCACAGCAGTTTAGATCAGTGTTTCCCAACCCTGGTCCTCGAGTACACATATTTATTGTAACCCTGGACAAGCACACCTGATTCAACCAACCCACAAGCCCTCAATGAGTTGAATTAGGTGTGTTTGTCCCTCGAGGACCAGGGTTGGGAAACTGGTTTAGATGGTACAATGATTCTCTACACAATGACTGTTTGTTTTGTCACATAAACTGAAATAAGGCGAACTATTAGAATTTTAGCAACCAGCAGGCAATTGTCGCATCTATTTTCTATGCGAACATTCTAAATGTCGACAAAAAAATCCCTGTAGAAGTTAATGGAAACAAAGCTAATGACTTCTCAAACCCCAAACCCAGTCCTGGTCTGATTGGTCTGTTTCTCAAGCGTTCCCGGAAGTCTCGCGACGTTGCGCCTCTGGGTTTAGAAACTCGGGAACTACTTTAAGACAGATACTCGGAAGAACACCCTGTCTAACATGTGATATTTTTATAAAAAATATGGTTAATTTATTAAATGTCTGTCTCGGCTATCTTGTAAAATAACTGAAGAGTAAACTGGACAAACTAGAACAAACAGACAAGAGGACAGCGAACCCATTTTCATGAACGTTCATACGCTACTTCCGGAAACAAAGTGCCAGTTTACCTTGGCCGTCACTAGTTACCACAGCCACAAAGTCATAAATCCCGCCCATTTCTACAATGTATTTTCTTAAAATGTGTATTTTAAACCTAACCACACTGCTAACCATATGCCCAACTCCGACCTTAAATTAAGACCAAAAAGCTAATTTTAGTTTTCATGAATTTATACAATATATCAAATTCTGACTTTGTGTCTGTGGTAACTAGTAGAAACCGTTTACCACCCAATCAGAAAACACTTGCATTTTAAATGTCGATTACTTTCTTGTTGGCAGCCAGCAGCCCTTTTCACTTCTGTTCTCCTGATGAAGGTTAATCAGTGAGTGACTAACCTCGAAACTTTGAAAACGTACCGCTACTAGCTAGCTATGTTAGTTCTTATTTTCAGAGGTCAAGGGAGCCAGTATTGTTGCCAACTGCTTCGCCTTCGTTGTTGCCAGCTCAACTGACTACCACACAGCTAGTAAGCTGGCTAGCTCGCTAGCTAATGCCTAAATGGGAACACAAGAAGATGAGAGAGGTATGCTAACGACTGTTCATTTATAACTAACTAAGAAGAAATAGCACCTAACTTGGTGGTTACTGTATTTGGTAGCTAACAATATCAATCAGGAGAATAACTAGTAGGCTATTTAAGGAGTTATCCAGTACATTTCGTGAACCTAGCTATCTAACTTAGCTACTGTAACATACAAAGCCAGTTTGCTAACTAGTGATATTTGCGCTAGTATTAGCTGGCTTACCACACTGTAGTTGGTGTTGCTAACATTTCTAAACTTAGCTACTGTGAAGTTAGCTAGTAGCATACTGTGCCTGCCTTCTGCCCGCGCATGCCACCAAATTAGCCGCCAATATGTCAACAATCATGTTGGGATGGTTGCCACCAACTGAGCAGTTTTGTTGTGCATTTATGTCAACAAACTGAATCAAATCACATTTATTTATAAAGTTATTTTTTACATCAGCAGATGTCACAAAGTGCTTATACAGAAACTCGGCCTAAAACAGCAAGCAATGCAGATGTAGAAACACGGTGGCTAGGAAAAACTCCCTAGAAAGGCAGAAACCTAGAGAGGAACCAGGCTCTGAGGGGTGGCCAGTCCTCTTCTGGCTGTGCCAGGTGGAGATTATAAGATTACATCAATCAATCAAATTGATTTATAAAGCCCTTTTTACATCAGCAGATGTCACAAAGTGCTGTACAGGAACCCAGCCTAAAACCCCAAACTGCAAGCAATGCAGATGTAGAAGCACGGCCATTAAGGCCAGATCGTTCTACAAGATGTTCAAACGTTCATAAATGACCAACCAGGGTCAAATAATAATCAAAGTGGTTGTAGAGGGTGCAACAGGTCAGCACCTCAGGAATAAATGTCAGTTTGCTTTTCATAAGCGAGCATTCAGAGGTCAAGACAGCAGGTGCGGTAGAGAGGGGAGAGAGAGAGAGCGAGAGGCAGAGTGAGGGTCGAAAACAGCAGGTCCGGGACAAGGTAGCATGTCAAGTGAACAGGTCAGGGTTCCATAGCCGCAGGCAGAACAGTTGAAACTGGAGCAGCAGCATGACCAGGTGGACTGGGGACGGGGACAGCCAGGAGTCGTCAGGCCAGGTAGTCCTGAGGCATGGTCCTAGGGCTCAGGTCTTCCGGGAGGGAGAGATGGGAGATTACTTAAATTCACACAGGACACCAGATAAGACAGGAGAATTTCACCAGACAGGACAAACTGACCCTAGCACGTAGACTATTGCAGCATGGAGGCTGAGACGGGGGGGTCAGGGGACACCAGGCAGGACACTCAATAATAGGACCTACTGAAGAGATGATTCTTCAGTAAAGATTTAAAGGTCTAGATCGAGTCTGCGTCTCTCACATGGATAGGCAGACCATTCCATAAAAATTGAGCTCTGTAGGAGAAGGCCCTGCCTCCAGCTGTTTCTTAGAAATTCTAGGGACAATAAGAAGGTCTGTGTCTTTTGACCGTAGGTACGAGCAAGTCCATGTAGCAAGTCCATGTAATGCTTTGTAGGTTAGCAGTAAAACCTTGAAATCAGACCTAGTCTTAACAGGAAGCCAGTGTAGAGAGGCTAGAACTGGAGTAATATGATCACATTTGTGGGTTCTAGTCTGTATTTAACACTAACTGAAGTTTATTTAGTGCTTCATCCGGTTAGCCGGAGAGTAGAGCGTTGCAGTAGTCTAAGCTGGAAGTGACAAAAGCATGGATTAGCTTTTTTTGCATCATTTTTGGACAAAAAGTTTCAGATTTTTGCAATGTTACGAAGATGGAAAAAAGCTGCCCTTTAAATATTCTTGACATGTTCGTCAAAATAGAGATCGGTGTCCAGAGTAACACAAAGGTCCTTCCAGTTTTATTTGAGACGACTGTACAACCATCAAGATTAATTGTAAAATCAAACAGCAGATCTCTTTGTTTCTTGGGACCTAGAACTAGCATCTCTGTTTTGTCCAAGTTTAAAAGTAAAACATTTGCTGCCATCGACTTCCTTATGTCTGAAACACAGGCTTCCAGGGTAGGCAATTTTGGGGCTTCACCGTGTTTCATTGAAATGTACAGCTAGCTTGTGTGTCGTCCGCATAGCAGTGAAAGTTGACATTGTGTTTCCGAATGACATCACCAAGAGGTAGAATATATAGTGAAAACAATAGTGGTCCTAAAACGGAACCTTGAGGAACACCGAAACGTACCATTGATTTGTCAGAGGACAAACCATCCACAGAGACGAACGGATATCTTTCCAACAGATCAGATCTAAACCAGGCACAAACTTGTCCGTGTAGACCAATTAGGGTTTCCAATATCTCCAAAATAATGTGGTGATCGATGGTGTCAAAGCGGCACTACGGTCTAGGAGCAAGAGGACAGATACTTGGTCTGAAGCCATTAAAAGTGAATTTACCACCTTCACGGGTGCAGTCTCAGTACTATGATGGGGTCTACAACCAGAATGGAGCGTTTGGATACGTTATTTGGCTTCGGGAAGGCAGTGAGTTTTTTTGAGAGGAATGCGAGATTCGATATAGGCCGGTAGTTTTTCCTGGTCAAGGTGTTTTTCAGGAGAGGCTTTATTACTGCCACTTTTAGTTTTAACGTAGCCTAGTTCATAACTGCTCTGAGAAGTATGATCTACACTATGCATTTTATTAATAAATTCAAGGTCTACATTTAGTGTGTGATGTCCCTTTTTACAGATTGGGTGGACGTGGCGAATGATATCCTTAGCAAGTGTCACATTAACCTGAGACTGAGGAAGGTGACGGACTGTAATGCCAATGTTTTTGTCGCCTTGTATGAGGCCATCTTGGGGGAGAAAGTCCCAGGTAAGTTTACACCAAACATGACACAATAAACATGCCCCCCAAAAGAGCAATATGTGTTTTTTGAGACATCTCAACTGTCCCATGTTAGTTCATGTTGTGATTTTAAAAAAAAGCTGCTGCACTGCATACTGTTAAGGCCAAGAACTGAGTGCTTTAGAGGAGAGTATTCTTAGAATTTCAAGAATGCCACACAGTGCTACTTATGATCGTCAATCCTGCCAACACAAGACTGTGTTTGTCAATGAGCTCGTTTGTGTGTACTGAAGTGATCATTAGTAAGTGGCCAAAGTGCACAAGAGGCTGTGATTTGGACCCGTGTGTGTGTGTGTGTGTAGACTACATCGCCGCCCCGGGCAGTCAGGAGGATGATGTCCACAACATCCAATCTGTGATCGACTCCCTGGCTCTGGATTACCTTCAGATCAGCCTTTCACACATCACAGGTGAGCAGCTCTTACACTGCCTTTACTCAGTATTCACTAGTTAATGAACTGGTAACTGCTACTCTATTCCCTAGGTATTCAGTCGTTCATCGTCTGATCAAATCAAATGTTATTTGTCACATGCTTCATAAACAGGTGTGGACTAACAGTGAAATGCTTACTTCCCAACAATGCAGAGAGAAAAGAGAAATAATAGACAAAATAATGAGGAATAAATACACAATGAGTAATGATAACTTGGCTATATACATGGGGTACCAGTACCGAGTAGTTGTGCCGGGGTACGAGGTAATTGAGGTAGATATGTACATATAGGTAGGGATAAAGTGACTTGGCAACTGGATAGATAAAACAGTAACAGCAGTGTATGTGATGAGTCAAAAGAGTTAGTGCAAAAAGGGTCAATGCAGATAGCTAAATAGTTAACCAACAGCTACCCGGACTAACTATTTAGCAGTCTTATGGCATGGGGGTAGAAGCTGTTCAGGGTCCTGTTGTTTCCAGACTTGGTGCATCGGTACCGCTTGCTGTGCGGTAGCAGAGAGAACAGATGATGAATGCTGAAAGAAAATCAAGTGATCTATTTAGCTACAACTAGAGGGTCTCTGGCTAAATTGCTGTTTGAATTCCAAAGCACAGCCTTGTTCAGAGCAAACGCAACCCTCTTTGTTTTGGGAAATTCACTGTAACAAGATGCAGACTGGTTGGTTCTATTAAAAGGACAACAATGTGGTGTTGATTATAGTTCCACTGATTCATCTCTTGTCCTAATGGGTTTTTCCCCCGGCTCTAGGTGAGAACATTGTACGAGGGGACAAGGAGTCCATCAAGAACCTGTTGGAGATCTTTGACGGGCTGCTTGAGTACCTCACCGAGCAGATCAGTGAAGAGGAGTCGCAAAATGGAGGTAGACAAAATACTTCTTATTCTTACTCCATTACCCTCTCAACTGTTGTATTTAGGCCTTTATTTAACCAGTAAGTCCTATTGAGGTCAGAAGACCTGCCTGGAAACATACCTAAATCTACAGCTTTAAAGAGAAGAAGAGGATGTTAAAGCACTGTCTCCTTCTTGAAGCCTCGTTCTTCCTGATCTGATATCACCCCATCTCCCTCAAGCTTAATCTGTGTCACTGAGTGAGACACACAACCCTGTTTGGGTGAGATCACCCACACATATCAAGTGGACATAGTGGCCTTTATAAACCCGGTTTAGAGGCGGCTGGCGCTGGGATTACTGGGAAGCGGTTGGCCCATTCAATTGGCAGCGCTCCGCATGCCTTTGTGTCCGTCTATGGTGGAATGCTGGTCTGCTGGCCCTCTCTCCCATCGCAAAACACCAATTAGACTTTTAATGACCGACTATCTGCTCTGGAAATGAAAATGACATGCACTGAAAGAAGGCCCTGATGAAAAAGGCTGGTTTATCAAAACTGATGGGGTTGGCGACTTGATGTAAATCTAAAAGGAGCTGTGTGTGTTTGTCTGTGATGCTACAGAACGCGGTTCACCAATATTATCGACCGATATTGGCCTATTACAGCTACAGTGGGGGAAAAAAAGTATTTAGTCAGCCACCAATTGTGCAAGTTCTCCCACTTAAAAAGATGAGAGAGGCCTGTAATTTTCATCATAGGTACACGTCAACTATGACAGACAAAATGAGAAAAAAAATTCCAGAAAATCACATTGTAGGATTTTTAATGAATTTATTTGCAAATTATGGTGGAAAATAAGTATTTGGTCAATAACAAACGTTTCTCAATACTTTGTTATATACCCTTTGTTGGCAATGACACAGGTCAAACGTTTTCTGTAAGTCTTCAAGGTTTTCACACACTGTTGCTGGTATTTTGGCCCATTCCTCCATGCAGATCTCCTCTATGTTGATGTTTTGGGGCTGTCGCTGGACAACACAGACTTTCAACTCCCTTCAAAGATTTTCTATGGGGTTGAGATCTGGAGACTGGCTAGGCCACTCCAGGACCTTGAAATGCTTCTTACGAAGCCACTCCTTCGTTGCCCGGGCGGTGTGTTTGGGATCATTGTCATGCTGAAAGACCCAGCCACGTTTCATCTACAATACATGGCCCCATTCATTCTTTCCTTTACACGGATCAGTCGTCCTGGTCCCTTTGCAGAAAAACAGCCCCAAAGCATGATGTTTCCACCCCCATGCTTCACAGTAGGTATGGTGTTCTTTGGATGCAACTCAGCATTCTTTATCCTCCAAACACGACAAGTTGAGTTTTTACCAAAAAGTTATATTTTGGTTTCATCTGACCATATGACATTCTCCCAATCCTCTTCTGGATCATCCAAATGGACTCTAGCAAACTTCAGACGGGCCTGGACATGTACTGGCTTAAGCAGGGGGACACGTCTGGCACTGCAGGATTTGAGTCCCTGGCGGCGTAGTGTGTTACTGATGGTAGGCTTTGTTACTTTGGTCCCAGCTCTCTGCAGGTCATTCACTAGGTCCCCCGTGTGGTTCTGGGATTTTTGCTCACCGTTCTTGTGATCATTTTGACCCCACGGGGTGAGATCTTGCGTGGAGCCCCAGATCGAGGGGAGATTATCAGTGGTCTTGTATGTCTTCCATTTCCTAATAATTGCTGCCACAGATAATTGATATTCAATATATAGGATGAAAAAAGGGACTCTCATGCTTACCTTAATTTCACAATGTAAGAAATCAACATTTGAACCATATTTATTGGACAATTTTTGGATAGCAATTTATGCGAATTCGGTGTGGGAAGATTACACTTTTAAATTTTCCCGGCATAAAACAGTATATCGGCAGATATATCGGTATCAGTAAGTTTGTCCCCCCCAAAAAATCAAAACCAGTATCGTACCCAGAATAACATATCGGACGGCCTCTAGTTTAAACCTCTTGATATTTCGGATTGCTGGGATAAACTATGCATGAGTCACTACAGGTAGTGTTACTGTCATACTCGATGAACTCTTCGATGCACTTTCACAATGACATGGCAAGAACAGTTGCTTGTTTCACTTCTGCTTTTGGAAATGGTTGTATCATTTGTGTATCTATGAGATCCGATGTCTATGGATAAGTATGTCCAGTGCTGATTCTACTACTCTAACCGAGTGTGTTAATGTGACTAAAATATTTGTATATTTACGGACTGATTGGTGGTCTGAAAGTCGACTGGGAGCTTGTTCGTTTCCTCATTGCATCACAGCAGGAGCCTGTCACCGTCACCACATTGTGCTATGTTGTAGTCACCAATCTCTCTCTCCTCCCTCCTTCAATCCTCCCCCTTTCCCCCCTCCAGACAAAGAACCAAACGATGGTCCCGTGGAGGATGCCCCCCTCCCTACAGGGCCAGTGGTCCACCAGACAGAGGAACAAGAGGCCATAATGGAGAGAGCCTCCCAGTATTCTAGTGTGCAGTGAGTGTTTCAATCAACAACTAGATATTCCACACTACAGGTGCTATGTACATTTCCATGGTTTCCGATTCAGTTCCGTGTTCAAGCAGAGTTCCAGTTCTGTTGATACAACCAAAGACACTACATCATGAGACAAGACACTTATAAATGCTATTTAGCAGACGCTTTTATCCAAAGCGACTTTAGTCATGCATGCATACATTTTACGTATGGGAATCGAACTCACTACCCTGGCATTGCAAACGCCAAGCTCTAGCAACGAGCCAGACAGGACCACTTCAAATGTCATCATCGTGCAGGGCAAGTCGGTACATCCTATTGACACAACAGCCAGTCAGGCAGTCACAACACAAATGTCAACAGTAACTGCGAATTCTAAGGTTGGACACGGAACACAAACATCTGTAGCATCAGTATGTATACACAGCCTGTTCCGATGGCTGTCGCACAGAAAGGCTGGCTGGAAAGTCAGCAAAGCTGAATGAGTCATTGTGGGTGACGTAAACCTCTGTTCCTAAACCTGGAAACACAATGGACTGTTTTGAATACGTGCACGTTGTAATTCTCTAACTTGGACTGGTATCACACAAACCAGACACACTGACGCACCTTTAAGTCCATTTAACTGTTTGGGTGGTCTTTTCTTTGATTGACTTTGATAGTGATACATCTGTAACTTTAAGATTGTTCTTTTATCTTCCAGCTCTGCAGTCCAGTCTAGCAGCAAACATTCCCTCCACTCTTGGAATGCGGAGGAGACGGGCTCGACCAATGAGCTTATCCGGCTGGGAGACTCCGCCCGCACATTCACGGCCAAACAAGAAGGTAGGCGGGACCAAAACCTTGTTCCTGGCCCATGACATAGAATGCTAAAAAATGAAAAACTTTCCTCTGTCTTTCTCTATTTACATTTGGACTCATCAAATCACATTTTATTTGTCACATGCTTCATACACAACCGGTGTAGAGTAACAGTGAAATGCTTACTTACGGGTCCTTTTCCAACAATGTAGTAAAGATAAAAATATAAATAGTAACACAAGGAATAAATACACAGTGAATAACAATAGCGAGTAAAAATAACATGGTACCTGTACCGAGTTGATGTGTTGGGGTACGAAGTAATTACATTTAAATTACATTTTAGTCATTTAGCAGATGCCCTTATCCAGAGCGACTTACAGGAGCAATTAGGGTTAAGTGCCTTGCTCAAGGGTAAATCAACAGATTTTTCCCTAGTACGCTTGGGGATTCGAACTAGCGACCTTTCGGTTACTGGCCCAACGCTCTTGACTGCTAGGCTACCTGCCGCCCCTAATTGAGATAGCTAATTGAGCTAATTAATGTAGCTATGTACGTATAGGAAAAGTGAATAGGCAATAGGATAGATAAGACAGTAGCAGCAACGTATGTGGTGTGTGTGTGGTGTCAGTATGCATGTGTGCGCGTGTTATGTGTGTGTTGGGTTACGTATGTGTGGGTTAAGTCCAGTGTGTGTGCATAGAGTCGGTGCAAGAGAGTTGGTGTAAATAAGGGTCAATGCAGGTAGTCCGGGTAGACATTTGATTAGCTATTTAGCAGGGGCCTGTTCAGGGTCCTGTTGGTACCGCTTGCCATGCAGTAGCAGAGAGAACAGTCAATGGCTTGGGTGGCTGGAGTCTTTGACAATTTTTTGGGCCCTTCTGACACCGCCTGGTATACAGGTCCTGGATGGAAGGGAGCTTGGCCCCAGTGATGTACTGGGCCGTACTCACCACCCTCTGTAGTGCCTTGTGATTCGGTGTCTTGTAGTTGCCATACCAAGCGGTGATGCAGCCGGTCAAGATGCTCTCAGTGGTGCAGCTCTATAAGTTTTTGAGGATCTGAGGGCCCATGGCAAATGTTTTTCAGCCTCCTGAGGAGGAAGAGGCGCTGTCGTGCCCACTTCACAACTGTGTGGGTGTGTGTGGACCATGTTAATTCGTTAGTGATGTGGACACCAAGGAACTTGAAGCTCTCGACCCGCTCCACTGCAGCCCGTCAATGTGGATGAGGACGTGCTCCATTTCCTGTAGTCCACCATCAGCTCCTTTGTCTTGCTGACGTTGAGGGAGAGGTTGTGTTTTCCTGGAGCCACACGGCCAGGTCTCTGACCTCCTCCCTATAGGCTGCCTTATCGTCGTCGGTGATCAGTCCTACCACCATTGTCGTCAGCAAACTTCATCCACCTTTCGCTTATCAAACAGCACATGATGCTGATGAGGTATCCAGTTTTTCCGGTCGTTTTTGCCGTCTTTCCTATGGAATTGTGTATGGAGACAGTGCGTAATGGTTATTTTATTATGTGGTCAGGGGGTTCGTTTTTCCTCAAGTGGAAGTTACAAAAATAACCAGGATTATGTCACCTTTTCCTTTAAATAGCCCCTGTCCTCTCATTAGTTTCCACTAAGTCCCTCTCCTGAGTCGCTACATTAACTGTCTTCAACAGTTAGTTAGAATATGAATGGCCTGTATACTTGTCTTTCCCCATTGTATGGATCTTGTGTATATTCGCCAGACAATGCCAGGGTCATTGGCAAGGCTAGGCATTGATAGCTAGGACTACAGAACTGTATCTGAGAACATCATTCAGAACTGTAGGCTACTTAAAGAACAGTCAGTGGTGGGAAAAAGTACCCAATTGTTGTACTTGAGTAAAAGTAAAGATATCTTAATTGAAAATGACTCAAGTAAAATTGAAAGTCACCCAGTAAAATCCTACTTGAGTAAAAGTCTAATAGTATTTGGTTTTAAATATACTTAAGTATCAAACGTTTTTAAAGTAATTTCAAATTCCTTATATTAAGCAAACCAGACAATTATTATTAATTTTTTTAATTTACGGATAGCTAGGGGCACGCTCCAACACTCAGACATAATTTACAAACAAAGCATGTGTTTAGTGAGTCGGCCAGATCCGAGGCAGTAGGGATGACCATGGATGTTCTCTTGATAAGTGTGTGAATTGGGCCATTTTCATGTCCTGCTAAGTATTCAAAATGTAACGAGTACTTTTGGGTGTCAGGGAAAATGTATGGGGTAAAAAGTACATATTGTCTTTAGGAATGTAGTAAAGTAAATGTTGTCAAAAATATAAAATAGTAAAGTACAGATACCCCCAAAAACTACTTAAGTAGTACTTTCAAGTATTTTTACTTAAGTACTTTACACCACTGAGAACAGTGAACCAGTTAGTGGCAAATATAATATTTTTCTTGAACCCTTGGTCATACAGCCTGCATAACACTATAATATAATATAACAGATGCCATGAACAGCCATAACATCTGATAATCATGTACAATACTGTACAATGTACACATACTCCTACAATACATTGCCTACAAAATCTATAGCTCTAACTGCTACCTATGTTACCTCTCCCTAACAGTGGACGCCTCTTCCACGGGCCCCCCGGGAACCCCAGGCATCCAGGCCACTCTACTGAGGGAGCCCCTGCACTCGGCCATCCCCCTGCAGCCCCCCTACCAGACCACCCCCCACAGGCCGGACAGAGCTCCCCACTCGGGTAGCCAGTCTCCCCCAGCCAACGGTCTCGGCAGCGGGTCCGCAGTGGAGCAGGAGGCACCCGCTGGCACCTCGGAGGTATGTCCATCTAGTTAAATATATCCATGCTGAATCTATTCAAATTACGCTACACTCTTTTGTTTATTGCTTTGTAATACAGGATCAACTTTCCCAAGACACGTTTTTAATCAGTGTTTCAAAGGTCTCAGCAAACTACTGTGATCTGAAACACATTCTGAAGTGACCTCAGCCAAGTACAGTTTACAGAGTAGCTTCCTTCTATCTCTGAAAAAGGATGAGCTGTTGCTGACTCATGCCGACTCATCCAAAATGGCCACTAGACGCATCACAGGAGTCACTTTTCCAACGCGTTCCTCCTCTCTGTTTATGGGCGACAACACTCCTAACCTGGGAATGACGTCACATCCCACCTGCATGCCTCTGGCAAGTCCAGACACGCTAACAGGGGCAAATACTTTCCACTTTTTATTCCATTACAAACTGGGGCTCGCTCTGTCTGAAGAAATTCGACATCGGTGGATCTAGAGTTGGAGAGACCTTTATGGTCTATGTATGCTCTGCCTGGCATACCTCAACAAACTTGGCTAGCTCTGACACTGGTCGATGAGTTGACTGAGAAACAGTTCTACATTCACATGCCATTTACAATATGACCCAGGGCCAGAGTGGGGAGAACAAGTATTTGAGTCAGCCACCAATTGTGCAGGTTCTCCTACTTAAAAAGATGAGAGAGGTCTGTAATTTTCATCATAGGTACACGTCAACTTGAACAGACGAAATGAAAAAAAAAATCCAGAAAATCACATTGTAGGATTTTTAAGTAATTTATTTGCAAATTATTGGAGACATAAGTATTTGGTCACCTACAAACAAGTAAGATTTCTGGCTCTCACAGACCTGTTATTTTCTTTAAGAGGCTCCTCTGTCCTCCACTCGTTACCTGTATTAACTGGCACCTGTTTGAACTCGTTATCTGTATAAAAGACACCTGTCCACAACACTCAAAAATCACACTCCAACACTCCACAATGGCCAAGACCAAAGAGCTGTGTAAGGACATCAGGGACAAAATTGTAGACCTGCACAAGGCTGGGAGGGCTGACAGGACAATAGGGAAGCAGCTTGGTGAGAAGGCAACAACTGTTGGAGCAATTATTAGAAAATGGAAGACAGTTCAAGACGACGATCAATCTCCCTCGGTCTGGGGCTCCACGCAAGATCTCACCTCGTGGGGTCATCAAAATGATCACAGGAACGGTGAGGGAACAGCCCAGAACCACACGGGGACCTAGTCAATGACCTGAAGAGAGCTGGGACCAAAGTATCAAAGACAAACCATCAGTAACACACTATGCCGTCAGGGACTTAAAATCCTGCAGTGCGACGACGTGTCCCCCTGCTTAAGCCAGTGCATGTCCAGGCCCGTCTGAAGTTTGTAGGGGAGAGAAGGTCATATGGTCAGATGAGACCAAAAATAGATAGTTTTTGGTAAAAACTCAACTCGTCGTGTTTGGAGGACAGAAGAATGATGAGTGCAACCCAAAGAACACCATACCAACTGTGAAGCATGGAGGGTGGAAACATCATTCTTTGGGGCTGCTTTTCTGCAAAGGGGACCAGGACGACTGCACCGTGTAAAGGAGAGAATGGATGGGGCCATGTATCGCGAGATCTTGAGCGAACAACCTCCTTCCCTCAGTAAATGCATTGAAGATGAAAGCGTGGCTGGGTCTTCCAGCATGACAACGATCCCAAACACACAGCCAGGGCAACTGAGGAGTGGCTCCGTAAGAAGCATCTCAAGGTCCTGGAGTGGCCTAGCCAGTCTCCAGACCTCAACCCCAATAGAAAATCTTTGGAGGGAGCTGAAAGTCCGTGTTGCCCAGCGACAGCCCCAAAACCTCACTGATCTGGAGAAGATCTGCATGGAGGAATGGGCCAAAATACCAGCTACAGTGTGTGCAAAACCTGGTGAAGACCTACAGGAAAACGTATGATCTCTGTCATTGCAAACAAAGGGTTCTGTAACAAAGTATTAAGTTCAGCTTTTGTTATGTACCAAATACTTATTCACAATAAATGCAAATATAATTCTTAAAAATCATACAATGTGATTTTCTGGAATAATATTTTAGATTCGTATCTCACAGTTGAAGTGTACCTATGATAAAAATTACAGGCCTCTACATGCTTTTTAAGTGGGAGAACTTGCAAAATCGGGTGTGTTCTCACTGTATGCACACCAACACAAGTCATCCCTTTCTAATGAGTTTCCACCTTCTAGTCTCTCCACTGGATAAGGCCCAGTCAGGATATAAATATATATATATATATAACCCATGAAGTCACATTATGGGTGATGGAAAAGAGCTGTGGTATGGATGAAACAAAATACAGTATTTACCCCAATTGACCTGCACACTACTGCTATTCTTTCTTTCTGTCTCTTTCTCCTTCTAATTCACTCCAATGATAAGGCAGTGTACTACTTTACTACTGTATTTACTTAGCATTGTTTTACATTTGAGTCATTTAGCAGATTTACAGGCGCAATAGGATTAAGTGCCTTTCTCAAGGGCACATTGACAGATTGGGATTCGAACCAGCGACCTTTGGTTACTGGCCTAACGCTCTTAACCGCTAGACTACCTGCCGCCTGTGACACTGGTATTTCAATGCTTTATATTGACCCTCAGTCATTTCCTGGTAGCGGTAGTTAATGCCATGCATCTTTTGTGTGATATTTCGTTAGCATCCGCTAGCTAGCCACTGAGACTCCTCCTCCCCCATTGAGTGGAAATGCATCCACTCCTTTGTCTCTGTCCCCTTTTCTCTTAGTAATGAATAACCAGCTCTTTCTCTCAGTCCCCAAGGCCAGTGGCTGACGCGGTTACCAATGGATTGCGCTCGCCAGCCCTGCACCACTCACCCGGTGAGTAGACAGAACGGACTGCTCTGAATAGCACGTCTGTAGCCATTGAACTAAAGTATTTTTGCACACAGTTCAATGCATCAGAAATAAATGTGTAGCACCTCAAACCATGTATCAATTTGACTTATTCAACCTCTTACTCCCTCCATGCTTTTCATTTGTAGTCGAGAGTGAGAAGTCTGTGTCCAGTCAAACCAAGGCCAGGCTAGAGGAGGCCAAGGAGCAGCCGGAGGTAAGGCATGACGAACCGCTCGCCCTCTAGACTGTTGTAGTTACAATGCTTCAAATGAGGGCTAATTCAATAATTGAAGTCTACCTCATGCCTAATTCAAATCTAATTATTATTTGCCAATGCATGTCCAGTTTATGTCCAATTCATGTTCAATTTACAGCTAATTCATGACTAAATTGTTTAATTTGTCACAAATGTCTCTGTCTATAGCCTACCAGTGTGGGGTCCAGGAGGGTTCTATTCCGGACACAGCCAGACATTCATTTCCTCACCCTGCAGGATGAGCTTGAGGACAGGGCACCACTGGACACTGAGGAAGACGAGCGAGGAGGAGGAAGAAGTTGAGGAAGAGACCTTCACGCAGCAGGACAGCCGGGCTCACAGGGGGCGGACGGGCCTCAGGTAAGTACAACAAAATGGGAGGTTGTTAGAATAGCATAGCGAAAAAAGCAATATATAAGTTAGTTACACACAGAGGTCCTACACACTGCCACTCAATCTAACATTCACCTCCCTGCCTACCTCTTTTTCTGTCTCTACTCTTCCTATCTCTCTTTCTACCTTTTGCCCCCCCCCCCTCTCTCTCTCTCTCTCTCTCTCTCTCTCTTGCTCTCTCTCTCTATCTCTCTCTCTCCCTCTCTCTCTCTCCCTCTCTCCTGTCAGCAGTAGCAGGGTACTAGATGAGGAAGATTGTAGGGAGCCTCTCTCCTGGCGTAGACAGAGGAACAGGAAGGCAGAACAGGAGCTGCACCACATGTCTGAGAAGCTGTCCCGACGGCTAGAGGAGCTGGACCTGGTGAGTGGTACACGCTTGTCTTTATGTGGACCTTACTGTGTGTGGCCAGCTATATTTCCATTGTCGGAGATACGGGACGAGTTCGGAGCAGTCTAACCACGTGTCGGATGCCTTCCAATCCCATTCACCTGGAGAATCTTCTCACCCGACGTGATTTCACTTTGCATGCGCCACGGCTGACCATTTAATCGCACCGGTAAATTGTGTGCGGGGAAGAACGGAGGTGTCGAGAGCTGGGATTGTGTCACCCCCGCATCTCAGCAATGTCAATCTAGATTTAACGGTGTGTTTCCACTCCTCAGATGTTAAAGAGAGCGCTAGGAGAGAGCGGAGAGCCCGATGAGGTCAAAGGGGAGGACAAACAGTCCCACCACAGTGACAGTGTCATGGAGTGTCACAGGCCCCAAAGGAGGCCAACAGGTACACACACTCCTCCACCTCTTCAATCACATCAGGGCCCGTATTCATACAGCATCTCAGAGTAGGAGTGTTGATCTAGGATCAGTTAGCCTTTTAGATCATAATGAATAAGATTGTATGGGCAGATCCTAGATCAGCACTCCTACTCTGAGATGCTTTGTGGGTACGGTCCCAGATTGCACCACACTTCTCCAACAAAAGCACAGTTGACTAGCCTGAATGTAGAATTATAATAAGTAATTATTGACCAACTCTATGATTAACATTTCCTTGTCTTTAACCTCTGACCCTTCTCCCAGGTACGACGCGAGCCACCGCAGCCCCCTGTACCCGCTCCCTGTCCCCCTCTCCTCCCCGGGCCCGCCGTTCCCTTTCAGGTCAGCTAGAGGGCGCCATGAGGGAGGCGGTGAGTGGAGGGGTCACACAGAGACACAGCGCCGCCCGTACGCGCCGACGAGAACTCCGCCATCTACAGAGCCAACAGAAACACAGCCAGGTCAGAGGGAATTGCCATATCATCACATTAACCAACGCCATATTCAGTGTAAAGACTGTCACCTTTTTAAGAGACAAGTTGAACGATCTAACATAGTTGGTGGGTACACATCTCTCTCTAGCTGGAAAAAGCCTATGAGGAGGAACTGAAAGTGTACGAGGACAGAGAACGGGCTGCCATGGCCAAGGAACGAACCAGAGCACAGGAGGCGGTGAGAGAGAGAGAGAGAGAGAGAGAGTGTGTGTGTGGGTAAACAGCATCGGCCCTACTCGTTGTAGCCCTGGGGAGGTGTGAGCATTAGACACCATGTGACTGTGTATACAGTATCCCTCCGGCAGATCATGTCTTGTGTGTGTGTGTCCATATGCATGTGATAGAGACTGTGAGTGTGTCTCAATATTATCTACAGCTGACTTTCTATATGTGGTTGTGTCCTGTAGGAGAGGGAGTACAGAGAGGCCATACTGAGAGATGTTCCCAGAACCCCCAAACCGTCCCAAGTGTACACCACAGCAGCCCAACACCGCTCCCCCAGGACCAGACAACCAACACCGGGCCGCAGACGACAGGACAAAACCAGGAGAGCCCCACCAAGTAAGACCCCCAAGCTGGAGTCTCTGCCAGTGAGATGGAGACAGTATCAACTCAATCTGATCTAAGTACAAAGTGGCTTCCTCTCCTTCGTTTGCCCGGAAGTGAAAATGCAGTATTGGCCTCGGTGAAACTAAAATGGAGGATGCCTACTTGGCTATCTATTCAATCCTTTCAGATCTACATACGCCTTAGGAGGAGCTTGATATGGATTTGCGCAGTAGTCTAAGTGCACGGTATGGATTTGTCCCTCTATATGAACCGTTTGTGCTTCTCTCTCTGTCTCTCTCCCCCTTTTCCAGTGAAGGTGAAGGACAACGACCTGCTGCCCCTGCTCCTGGAGGAGTTCCCCCACCTGCACCTCTCGCCCCACGCCCTGGGCAGGATGTGGCAGCAGCAGCTGGGCCAGGTGGACCGCCTCAACGCCTCCCTCTCCCTGGACAACCAGAGACAGGGGCCACGCACTAAACTCACCAGCCAGGTGGGGGCGCTAAAACACACTATCACCATATAAACCACAGGGAGAGATGGGAGGTTTTAGCTTAGCTCTGCTTGCCAGATGGATCTCTGCAAGTCTCCTACCTGTCTGTAATGTTAAAACAGATGTCTAAGTGCGGAGCCTGTGATTGAGCGGTGACCCCATCATGACCCCAGAGACCAGGGTTCACCCTTCCAACTTTGCCACATCGATCTCCTCCTGTTCCCAAAGGGATGATTGATGTTAACTCATCAATGTTCTCTCTCCAGGTGGAGGAGGCTCAGAGGAGACACAACCTGCTGGTGGAGATCATCCGCAAAGAGCAAGAACACAACAGACGCCTGGTGAGCCACTCAAAACATGCACAAGCTTCAGCGTACACATTACCAGTCTTATGTCTCTCACACACTCTCAAACAAACACGCGCAAAGCAATAATAAAAAGAGCCCCTCTAACTGTAGACCCGTCTCGCTCCTCTCCCCCCTCCAGAGGGATTTTAAGGAGCGTATCCAGCAACAGAAGTCGACTCAGAACCGTCTGAAGGAGCAGAGGCAGCAGATTGCCCGGGCCAAGAAGTACCACAGTGACTACCACGTCCAGCTCCGCGCCCGCATGATGAGGGCCCGCACGAAAGAGGAGAGGGTCAGTCAGAGCGACGCCACGCTAAACCTCAATACCCAACACGGTTTAGATGCTCCTAGAATTTCATGTTTCAACGCTTCAAACACTGTACGGTCTTGTAAGGCTGCACTTTCCATTCCATTTTCCATCCATTTATTTTTCGATGGAAGGATTTTTGACACAATTGTTATGTATTTAGCTCTATTGTAAAGTAAACCAGGCCATGAACACAATGACTATACAAACCTATGTAATGATATGATTGGTTGTTTAGTGGTTGCATGATGGTTGTATAGTGGTTATGAAACTGTTGTATAACAGTGTGTGTGTGTGTGGTGTGTGTTCCAGATGTTTAAGCAGGTGTTTGAGGAGGGCTTGGAGGTACAGAAGGCTCGTCTCCGAGAGCAGAGGGCCTACGCCAAGGAGCAGCGCCAGGAGCACCAGAAAAAACACAGAGAGCAGATCCAGTCTATGGAGAACTATTACAAGGACCAGGTAGGAGCAACACACACACGACCCTCTTTCATATTAACACACACAAATACTATACAGATGTAGTGGGAGAGTAAACCCAAGAAACGGCTTCCTAATCTTGTCTCTGTTCCTGTATCTGCACTGATGGGAAAGAACGGGACAGCTGAATGCTAATTCCACGCTGTTCTGCACTCTTTCAGTTTTCATTGTTGGCTGAAACTCTCGCTATAGAGAGACAGGATATCCAAGTACGGAAGAATGCCCAAGAAAAGGTGAATGCATGCTAATGTACACATAATTTACTACATATACCTGTACTTTATTGAGTCTGTACATTTTGGGGAGATTGGGATGAATGCTCATACTTGACAGGTGAACTTATTCAAAGCGTTTCTCTGCAGGCCCTTCAAAAGATGAAGCGAGAGCTGCGCTCCAAGATGGAGAGGGAGATAGGTGAGCTGCAGAAGATTATCGTCCAGAACGACGACGACGACTACTTCCACGACCTGGAGGTCCAAAGGTTACGGGGTCGCGTGCAGATGGCTTCCTTCCAGTACAACACCAGCTGTCTGCACTGACCCCGCTAACGAGCTAGCAATCTGTAGCTACCTACCGCTAACTTTCCTTCGGCTGCTAAAAACAAACTCTCTAAAGTCTCTAAAACCCACGGATCTGAGTCCTACTCTTCGATTGTTTTAAATACTTGATTATTTAAGAATATTTTAAGAAATGACTCCCTCACTGTGCATTTTGATGGTAGTTCCACAGCCAAATGGGACCATTGTGAAAATTGCATGCAACACTAATTATGAGAATGTCTTGCCAGGACAAGGTTTTTGATTCCATTGTTTTCCCTATTCCTTTTAACTGTATGCTGGATTTGTCTTCCGTAGCGTTTTTAACAATGTTGATGGATTATTTATTTGATTGTACTGTAAATGACCTATTAGTCCAGTTTCTAGGTTATTTAACTAACCTGTTACGCTTTTTGAACACCAGAGAGCGCTGATAATCAGAATTCTGTAAAAGTTCCCTTTGCCAGTAAACGACCATACATACTAATAAACAAATCAGACTGTTAAGACATCCTGAGTTGACAAGGCCAGGTAGCATGAGAACAGGCTGTATGGGGCTGATTCAGACTCAGGAAATGTATGCCTTTCCTATGCACTTCTCAGTAGTTGGTATTCAGACTTGTTTATGGAGGTGCATAAGGAGGTTTGCGAGCGTGGTTCCATTGCACGCACTGAATACATTTAATTAAACTCCAGAAAACACACCCAATGGGTGGCCTACAAATTTGATCATGTCGTTTTTGTTCAATTAGTTTTTCTATTAATTTCTCTAAAGCAATCCCTTTAAATATGGTGTACCTTTTAATTTGATCAGTGCAAGACTTGAATGTAGACTATGGAGAATGGTTCAGAATATAGAAAGATGGCCATGAAAACATTTGCATATTTGTCTCCGTTCAGTACACATGGGTAGCTGTAAAAACACAGATTTTACAAATAATTTATTTTTAGGGAATGAATCCTACTTCATGGAAAATGTGCCTTTATAGCACAAAATAAAAAGGTGGTTTGATTCATTCTGAATGTTGCCACATTCAGTTAATCAATGGTAATGTTGGAAGTATGATGCCCATATAATTATACAATAGTATGGTATAATAAATATACGCTAATTGCCTGCGCTGATCATGAGACTGTGTGATGGCAAGTGCCAAGTCTTCAAAGAAACGGTGTGAGCTCCATAATGATTAATAAGCCTATAGGTCCCGATTTATTTTTACTACAATTTGCATTTGGCCTTCATTAAATATTGTCCACTATTACTTCACTCTCAGCCACAACCACAAGGACGTCACCGTGTTTACAGAGGAAAGAAATAAAGGTAGGTTAAATCAAATGATGTAATGGAATGATGCATATGTAGGGAAGGGAACGAACACTAAATTGGGGATATAGGCCCTACCTGGTTATTACTTATGGTCGCTACCGATAGTGGCTAATAATATTGAACAGATGCTATAGTCTACAAATTAAATTGAAGTTAACAGGAAAAGTAGGGGCATATGATTAAAACATAGGGAGCACAAAGGTTACATTTGACGCGACTTGCCTTGTCATCCAATTTGGCTTGCGTCTCAATCCCTACAAATTATAAGGCCATACAATAAAAATTCGGCATAATGGCACAGCATTTCATACTTCACTGTAGGAAAGGGGCATAAATAGGCCTACCTGTCATGTCAGTTTCCTGCCATGACTAGATTCACATTAATCTCCAGGTAAAATAGATCTAAACACAATTGTAATTTAGCCTATATTTACAATGCCCCTTATCCAAACGGATTACTCATTTCACATAATTATTAATTAGGACATGGAGATTGCTGTCATTTCTATCTGAAAATAAGAAAGTAGATGCTTTTTCTACTTGAAACCGACAGGTTCTCTTGCACTTATTCATGGAGTATCTGTAGACACAAGCCGCCACACCTCCATTTCCTTGATCTCCAACCCAAATGCCTACCTGCTGGCACTGGCGATTTCCCCCATGCTTAAGGTAAAAATCAGAATATCACAGAGAGAAAACTGCATTAAAATAGGAATAAAGATCATTTTACGCTAAACTCGGGTCTAAATTTCCCCCATATGAACAGACATTATTATATAGGCGTGAGAACATCAATTATCACTAATCAATCCTGTGTGTTCTGTCAGTGTCAAGGACACTCGTTCCAGGGATTGGCACCGATCTGAACTGACCAAAAGCATGTTAAGGCAAAGTCCATGATGCTTTTGGGAAATCAGCCCTGGTGAAAGCCATCTTAATGAGCTCCACTACATTGTTTTCACCTGTCAAGACTTTTCAAATCATTGCAGATGAATGGGAGATGAGGAGAGGATGGATTTTGAGCAGGATTTTGCAATTGAGAGCCTACATGGGAAATAATTTACCCTCATTGTGTGTGCAATTTATCTTACATATGAAATGTCTTACCAATTCCCTTCATTTTATGTGAGACCTAGGAAAGAAAAAACATAACACATCATTCTATGAAACATTATGCATTATTACAGCATAGAGTTTATTGCTTGTTTTCTGCAAGGGTACAAGAGGTTTATAATTTCCGCTTTTATTTTTCTTATTTACAGTGTCAGTTGAAGCTCACAGAGCAGCTGATGTGAAAAAACTATGAACACACACTGTAATAAATACAAAACAGACTGAAAAATGAGAAATAAAAACATGTTTAACATTTCAGACAAAAGTTTTGCAAATTTAATCAGAAGAAAACTCATTTACACACACAATACTTACACACACACACGGAAGAAAGGAAAGTGGGTTTTACACCATGTGAGAAATTGCACCGGTCGGCTACTAAAAGTGGCAGCACTCGGCTGGCAAAGCATGCTACGAGAAGCAACAGTCCATATTGTCTGATCTCTTATCCAGAAATGACTCCACCTCTTCCAATACCATCTCCTCATAAGACTGAGTGAAAGTCAATTATGTTCGACGTAGATAATAGAAAACGGTACTGTATGTGTGCACTGGACATGAGCTTTGTGTGTGCATATCTATACGCGTATATATCTACAAAAAAGTCAATCAGTCCATTAACTATTTAGTAAATAGATGGAAGTTGCTGATTATAACGGCAACACAAGTCTGCGTGTGCAAAAATGTATTGTTTTTTTAATGCATTTTATTCATTTTCTGTAAAATTAAAAGGTTGCTTGTGATCCACCACATATGAACAATATCTTATACTGCACAAAAGCACAATTTCAGGACACTTGATAATTGTCTTTCTGAAGAAAATCAGCTTTACCTTTGAACATACTGGATTGGGTCTATTTTGTTTTGCGTGTACGCAGGTGAATACAGTCCATGGTCATAGTCCACGTCCATTGACTATTAAACAGGCAGCATTAAAAAACATTCAACAGAATTTTTCGCATGTCAACACACATTTTGCTCAGAAGGGACAAAATAATAGCAAATAAATATTGTTAAAAAGTCCATTCATGCAAGGGCTGTGGTAGAGGCTCTATTAGGGTCATTTCTAGATGGGATACAGCTTTTGTCAAATTGATGTCAAAAGGTGATTTTTATTAGCATTTTAGCTAACCCTAACCCTTTTCCTAACCTGTGACGCTAATTCTCCTAACCTGCTACGTTAATTCTCCTAAAACCTTCTACGAAACGTCCATTTTGACAAAAGCTGTATTGCATTTAGACAAAAACCTCTAGTAGGGGAGAGCGCCCTCTGGTCCCAACCTCAGTCTCTTAGGGGCCAAAAGGTTAAAGGTTATGCACTCAGCTCTCCCTCAAAGAGAGGTCACAGGTTTGACCTGACAACGGCTTCCATAACCAGAAGATACTCTTCCATTTCACAAGTCAGCCTCACAAAAAAAGGAAGATGACTTCACCTGAGAATAGAGGTCTGTGATAACACCAACATGCTAGCATGTAAATGAATAGAAAGAGGAACAAGCCATATACAAAATAGGTATGCATTTGTACACATATATACTCAAAATTACAGGTAGATATACTTTATCTGTATATTTCCATTGAATGCAGTATGGTTGGAATAAAATGTGGTATATTTATTTTAACTTAATAATATGAAGAAAGCATGTCCTTTGTCGCCATTCAGTTTGTAAAGTGCTCTAGAGTGGCAAGGGGAAAAAAATCTCCTGCCATCTTAGGTTGGATGTCACTTTGAAAACGCCGACATCTTCCTTGAATTGCTTTCAACTAGCCTGGTCCCTGGGACAGAGTTCCACTCAATAAATGACCCACTTTGAGCGTTTGATAAGGAATTTCTATGATGTGATTTAAATGTACAATGTGCTATAATGATCTTTAGCGTTAAGTTAAACTCAGACTATCACCAAAGCGCAACAGGTCTACTTTATGTGTAGCTGGACGGGGTGAGGTGTTGAGGTTAGCATGTCTATTAGCTTTTGATGTCAAGGTGGCAGGAAGTTAGCTGTGTGAGACTGTATTGGTCATCAGTAAGACCTAGTTTCTCCTGGTTAGCTCATGGTCAGGAAAAACTCCCTGGCCCTAGTCATCTACTCAGCGTTGACCTTCATATTTCTCTCTCCCAGACCAAAGCAAACATAACTTCTCTAAAATACTCTTGTTGCAGTCTGGACCTTGGTATTCGATCGCATCAGATGACCCCCCCAAAAAAAAAATGCTTTCACGGAACGCACGTACTAGGCACCAGAGTTTTCTTCGGTCAGGAAAAACTCCTGGTCCAACACAAAACTGGTTGTATTTGGACTGTGGATTTCACCGTTATAATTACATACATACATACATACATACAAGCTACTACAAAAAGAAACAAAACAAAAAACTAAATAAAAGCTGGCATTCTCGCAGGGTTTCAAGGTAAGTAATCGTCAATCGTCTGTAGCAGCTGAAAAAGGAAGTGATATTTCTAAAAAAGAATGCGGTGAGAGAGGAGAGTGTTCCCGTGTGGTCTACCTCTCAGTCTGTCCTTCTGCAGTCTTGGTCTCCATATTGTCTTGGGGGACTGGGCAGCAGAAAGGGGTGTGGTCACAATCCTCGTGGGCGTGCCTGAACGTTGCAGGGTTCCCTTGGTGACAGCAGAGTCTATAGTCTTGCTGCGCTGACCGCACAAAACACACACGCTGACACACTCACTTCCCCACTGATGTGTCACTCATTCCACAGCAAAGCCGCACGTCTCCTCGATGGCTGTCAGCAGCTTGTCGTACAGCTTGTCATAGTGCTCGTAGGCGGGAACGTCAATCCGGTTAAAGCTGGACAGAGAGGGAAGGGGAAAAGGGGGAGAGAAAGAGTTTGGAAGAGAGAGGAGTACATTTTTAGTCTGAGTGGACAGTTTCGAAGCACCTTTATAACTTCCCCTATCGATGAATGAATTACATTTTATTTTTGTGTCAAATTGCCAGTTGGCAACCCATCCCTTACGGGATTAACTGACACAAACAAACATTTCAATAATTCACTGTGATAATTTAGTGATCATTCTATCTTTAAACTGTGCTACATACAAAACATGAATATTGGATTTGGACATGCATTTAAAACCAGTAATACTATATTAGTTGAGAGATTGGACACCCTTTTCATAACATGTCTTTGCCTCATTGACAGGTCATTGTAATTAAGAATATGTTGTTAATTGACTAACCTGTATAAAGGTTAAATGTATTGGGTAGCAGTCTTGTAGCAGTGTGTATCTATGTGTCTAAGTGGAGCAGGGGGCACTGAGGGAAGTGGTACTGTAACTGTACTCACCAGGTGTGGGCTTTGGGTAGATTGTTGGTGTTGGCATCGATCTGGTGGATGGTGAAGAGCCTGGGCCCCGCGGCACCTGGAGGGTAACACACACACAGAAAAAGAGAGTCAGCATAAATTCTCAGGCTGTCCATCATTACATTTCTCTACACATAGATGTCAGACAGTTCAGGACAGTTGACCAGTTGAACTCACTGTTTAGAACATGAACAAACATGGCTGCTGTTTTAACAACACTGGGTGTATATTTGATATACTGTATATTTTCGTTCAGAAAGCCAGCTGGGTCGGCCTCAGACACAGACAGAGACAGACAGAGACAGACAGAGACTCACAGGCAGGCGCACACAGACAGACCGACACGCAGACACACATACACAGAGACTCACACACACGGGCACGCACGGCTTGCACAGAAAGATCAACTCTCAAACACACACACTCAGAAACACACACACAGCTGCACTCTGAGGACTTCTGTTCCCCCAGGGACTTCCTGTCTGTCTGGATTTAACCAAACCCACTGAGGTCGACCACGACTCTGTCATGGAGACGGGGTCACCTCAGGCAGTCTGAGAGAATCGCAGTGTTTTCCACTAGCATCGGCCGTCGGCTATATAGCCAGTTACAAAGTCACTTTCAGCTGGGTACTTTTCCCACTTAAATTAATTAGTTTTTTTTTACGAATTCGCAAGTCAGATTTTTACATATTCTAGCGATCTATTGATAGGACAGGCGCCTGTCAGTCCCGAGTGGCGCAGTGGTCTAAGGCACTGCATCGCAGTGCTAGCTGTGCCACTAGAGATCCTGGTTCGAATCCAGGCTCTGTCGTGACCGGGAGACCCATGGGGCGGCGCACAATTGGCCCAGTGTCGTCCAGGGTAGGGGAGGGAATGGCCAGCTGGGATGTAGCTCAGTTGGTAGAGCATGGTGTTTTCAACGCCAGGGTTGTGGGTTCGATTCCCACAGGGGGCCAGTATGAAAAAATAAAAAAAATAATGTATGCACTCACTAACTGTAAGTCGCTCTGGATAAGAGCGTCTGCTAAATGACGTAAATGTAAAATGTAAATGAGCGTGAAAGTGGTGAGCCTCGCTACCTGGGTGTGGGAAGGGAGTCTATGAGTCAATTTGCACGTCCCATATAAATGTGGTGATGAGTCGAAATCCACTTAGCCTATTGTTTTCTGGCACATTCATTTATTTTCTTTTGCGTATTTCATATGCCACAAAGTGCTAGCGCAAAGGCTTACTGTGATTTGATTGACAAAACATGACTAGTTTAGAACTGGTGTCGAACTGACTGAATAAAGTCGATCTCACATATCCTTGCTATTCATAAATCATACAACGTCGCATTGGTAAGATAGCCGTTCATTTGTCTCCCTAATTTGCATACTGGTAGGCTTTTTGGTGATCATCTGCAGATAAATTATGAAAACAATCAATGATAGATGGTGAATCCTATTCACTGCAGGTACAACAGGTAGGCTAGTGGAGCGATAGCCTCACTCTGCTGCAAAATATGACAAAAGAAAACAGATTTAATTGTTTTAAAAGCTAATGATGCTTACAGTTGCTTCAGAAAGTATTCACACCCCTTGACTTTTGCCACATTTTGTTGTGTTACAGCATGAATTTAAAATTGATTAAATTGAGATTTTGTGTAACTGACCCTACACACGATACCCCATAATGTCAGTGGAATTTAAAAAAACTAATTAATAAAAAATTAAAGCTGAAATGTCTTGAGTCAGTAAGTATTCAACCCCTTTGCTAGGGAGGTTTTCCAATGCTTCGCAAAGAAGGGCACCTATTGATAGAACAAAAAAAAAAAGCAGAAATGGAATATCCCTTTGAGGATGGTGAAGTTATTAATTACAATTTGGATGGTGTATCAATACACCAAGTCAGTACAAAGATACAGGCGTCCTTCCTAACTCATTTGCCGGAGAGGAAGGAAACCGCTCAGGGATTTCACTGTAAGGTCAATGGTGACTTTAAAACAGTTAAAGAGTTTAATGGCTGTGATAGGAGAAAACTGAGGACGGATCAACGACATTGTAGTTACTCCTCAATACTAACCTAAATGACAGAGTGAAAAGAAGGAAGCTTGTACAGAATAAAACATATTCCAAAACATGCATCCTGTTTGCAATAAGGCACTAAAGTAAAACTGCAAAAAAATGTAGCAAAGAAATGAACTTTATGTCCCGAATACAAAGCGTTATGTTTGGGCCAAATTCAACACATCACTGAGTACCACTTCATATTTTCAAGCATGGTGGAGGCTGCATCATGTTATGGGTATGCTTGTCATCGGCAAGGACTAGGGAGTCAAGATGCTAGAGGAAAACCTGGTTCAGTCTGCTTTCCAACAGACACTGGGAGACAAATTCACCTTGCAGTAGGCCAATAACCTAAAACACAAGGGCAAATATACACTGGAGTTGTTTACTAAGACAACATTGAATGTTCCCCAAGTGGCCTAGTTACAGTTTTGACTTAAAATCGGCTTTAAAATCTATGACAAGACTTAAAAATGGTTGTCTAGCAATGATCAACAACCAACTTGACAGAGCTTGAAGAATTTTTAAAAGAATAATGTGCAAATATTGTACAATCCAGGTATCTTAGAGACTTACCCAGAAAGACTCACAGCTGTAATCGCTGCCAAAGGTGCTTCTACAAAGTATTGACTCAGGGGTGTGAATACTTATGTAAATTTGCTATTTCTGTATTTCATTTTCAATAACTTAGCAAACATTTCTAAAAACATATTTTTCACTATGTCATTATGGGGTATTGTCTGTAGATTTGTGAGAAAAAAATCAATTTAAATCAATTTTGAATTCAGGCTGAAACAACAAAATGCGGAATAAGTCGGGATGAATCCCCCTGACAGACACACACACACACACACACACACACACACACACACACACACACACTCCCCTTCTCTTTACCTTGTAGAGCCTTGAATCCCTGCAGTGGGACTCTAGATGACCCGGTAACAAACTGCAGCAGTCTGGCCCTCCTCTCCTCATCGTAGGACTCCACGGCCTTCCAGAACCACTTGACCACGTTGCTGTCCGTGGTGCAGTGCTTCAGACGTGTGTTGCTCTTCCAGTCCGCTATGTCGATCTTCCCCAGGCCACACACGATCAACTGGGGTAGGGAGGAGAGGGGAGAAAATAGTTGATTAGATGGTTTGAAGGGGTGTATATTCGTGGGAAATAGTATGATAGCTGTCACCTTTCATTTCATTTAAAAAGTATATCCCAAGGTCTCAGATTCATCGTGGAACCTTTTCCCCCCGTTCAGGACACCCACACAAAGATGTATGCTCTTGAGAAATGATGTCATGTTTCCAGTAAGTGAATCATTTCTTTCCTAAACCATGTTAAATGCAACTGTCTACATACCTCTAGTTCCTTCTCGTCAAAGGACTTGAGCAGGTGCTGTGGGATGACCTCGTTGAAGCCCTTCTGCAGGGCCAGGAACTGAGCCTCGATGCCGTGGAGGAACCGCCAGTTCACATACAGCCTAGAGAGAGAGAGAGAGAAGGTAAGACCTAAGTCAACATAAGTCAATACAACATTGCAACATGTGAAATCCACACAGCACAAGGTATGTTTCAGGTGTATACTTGAGATGTGAGGGATGATGATGATGGTTGCTGTGTGTATTGTGTTGGTTGTGTGTACGTGCGTGCGTGCGTGGACCCAGGCAGCGGCTGCGGTCTCCTCCTCCATACCTGACATACTCCTTCTTGGTGTCCTCGGAGACAGAGACACTCTTGCCGTTGGGCTTCAGTTCATGCTGGATGATCTCTCCATAGGCATTGTGCTCCACACAGAATGTATGGTCCAGCACCCCTGTAATGTCATTGTCCCTGGAGGGGAGAAGACGGAAATGTTAGTTAATAGTTAACAGAGGGCACTAGTGGACTGTGGGCGTGCTCAGAGGACTGAGCACGCCCCCATTCTCATCGACGGGGCTGTAGTGGAACAGGTTGAGAGCTTCAAGTTCCTTGGTGTCCACATCACCAACGAACTATCATGGTCCAAACACACCAAGACAGTCGTGAGCCGACTAGGTGAAAAATCTGTCGATGTGTCCTTAAGCAAGGCACTTAACCCTAATTGCTCCTGTAAGTCGCTCTGGATAAGAGCGTCTGCTAAATGACGTAAATGTAAATGTGAAGAGGGCACGACAAAGCCTATTCCCCCTCAGGAGACTGAAAAGATTTGGCATGGGTCCTCAGATCCTCAAAAAATTCTACAGCTGCACCATCGAGAGCATCCTGACTGGTTGCATCACCGCCTGGTATGGCAACTGCTTGGCCTCCGACCGCAAGACAACAGAGGGTAGTGCGTACGGCCCAGTACATCACTGGGGCAAAGCTTCCTGCCATCCAGGACCTCTATACCGGGCGGTGTCAGAGGAAGGCCCTCAAAATTGTCAAAGACTCCAGCCACCCTAGTCATAGACTGTTCTCTCTGCTACCGCACGGCAAGCGGTACCGGAGTGCCAAGTCTAGGTCCAAAAGACTTCTCAACAGCTTCTACCCCCAAGCCATAAGACTCCTGAACAGCTAATCATGGCTAACCCGGACTATTTGCACTGCCCCCACCCCATCCTTTTACGCTGCTGCTACTCTGTTAAGTATTTATGCATAGTCACTTTAACTCTACCCACATGTACATATTACCTCAACTACCTCAACTAGCCGGTGCCCCCGCACATTGACTCTGCAACGGTACCCCCCTGTATATATAGCCTCCCTACTGTCACTTTATTTTACTTCTGCTCTTTTTTTTCTCAACACTTTTTTTTGTTGTTTTATTTTTACTTTTTTTGTTTAAAATAAATGCACTGTTGGTTAAGGGCTGTAAGTAAGCATTTCACTGTAATGTCTGCACCTGTTGTATTCGGCGCATGTGACCAATAACATTTGATTTGATTTGATTTGATGGGAGAGTAGTTGGTTCATGGTGTTGTTTTAGTGGCATTTCATGGATACAAAACAACCAACAACATGTCAGGTTAAGGTTGGAGTTTGTATTTTGTATACAAGTGCAAACTCAAACATTACACACTTGCTATCCTGTGTGTGTATGAATATGTATGGCTGTGCTTGTATGTATGTCTCCGGGTGTTCACGTAAGTTCAATTGTGTATAATTGTGTCTGTGTGTATATGTGTGCATCTGTGTATGTACGTGTCCAGGGCTCTAAAATCATTTTTTTTGCACTGGTGCTCCCAACTTAAAGTTAGGAACACCACATACAATTTAGGACCACTAGAAAATACGATTTTTCAATTGATTGAGATAGCCTTTATTGGGCCTATATGAATTCTAGCAATTTTTGAAGCAGATTTTGTGCCCTAGAAACTAATATGTAAGCCTGTAAAGGCATTTGTTTATTATAATTAGGTTTCTACATTGTGTAAAAGCACTGTTTCCTATTGAGATGCCTTACATTGAAAATGGTACACTGTCTCTTTAAGAATGTCAGTGACTTTCTGAGTGACAACATGCAAATCAGTCATTCATTCATTGCTATGATCATTGATCTCCTGAAGAAGCTATCCCTTTTCCATTCTTTCAGTGCCCCCAAATGTTTGCATATACTTGTAAAGTTACCAGGTTGTTAGCTAGCTAGCTAATAAGGTACCATGACTGAACAAGGTGTTAACGGCACGCAAGTCATTTTCGAACGGCCCACGACATGGTTTATGAATGTAAAATGCGTCCTGTCACTGGAGATGCTTCCAGCTGCAGCGCCAATGCGCTATAGAAGGAAGAAATGTAGCGCAGATAATATGGGTCACAACCTTTGAACAGTTTGGGATAGAGACGAGAATAGTGATTTTTTCTTCTCTAGGGCACTCGGAAACAGCGGTACAGTGAAGCCTAATCATTACAACAATTATTATCTGGCAGTTTTTTTTTTTCTAGGCCCACTGGTGCTCCCAAATTAAAATTCCAAGTCACACAGCAAAATATTTAGGAGCATATGCGGCCAAAATGGTCGCACTTTAGAGCCTTGTATGTGTCTGCTTGCATCGGTGTCTCCTACTCACAGGATCCAGACGAGGCTGTTGTGGAGGTCTGGGTCGACTGACTCCATGTCGTCCAGGGTGATGGGTTTCCCCAGCAGCTGTTTGTAGAAGGGCAGGGTGAAGCCCCCGTCTATGTAGTGGCCGTGGAAAACCGCCATGCCCATGATACGACCCACAAAGTGGAAGTAGGACAGGTGCTCCTGGAGGACAGGAAGGGAGAGATGAGGTTGGCATCGATGCATATTTTTGGGATTGACGTGTGAGTGTGGTCACTATTGTGTTGTAGAGAAAAGCTTGATATAAAATGTAGCTTATTATACCGAGGTGCCCTCCCCTCTGACCTTATCATCCAATGAGTTCACGAGGAATCAAGAAAATGCTATTCACATTCTCCCCATATCTCCACCCTTCAGTCTCCCTCTCTCAGGAATTCTTTATGCGGCTCATTCTCCTTCCTCCTCTCTGTTATTATGTGTCTCTCTCTATGTATCCATTTCTCACCGGGTTGACAGCGCTGTCGGGGTTGATCTGCAGGGTGTAGATGTCGTCTCTGGAGTACTGGAACAGGCCGTAGTAGGGGTTCAACATCTCATGGGACAGCAGGTACAGCCACTCCCTATACGGACAGACAGACATCTTGTCAGTCACGTGACACCAGCATAATAAACACACCATTATTTTGGGTTGCATGTTGGCCACACGCCCCAAAAAGCTTTTTTAACGTGAATTTCCACAGAGGTTGTTTGTTTCTGGACTACTGCCCTATGAGCAAAATATGTTGAAAAGTCATGTTTTTGGTTGAAAAGACATTGAAAACCACTGAATGACTGTTTTGCTCACTAGGTGGACCTCATGGTATTACTGAACGGTGTTTGAGCCTGGTGTGGATGACTGCAGTACCTGGCCACTCCTCCGTAGTCCAGGCCCTCCTCTCCTCTGAACTTGACCATCAGTCTCTTCCACAGGTCCTTGGGACGCATCTTCATCACCTGGCGGTACGACTCCTGTAACACAACAAACGAGGGCATGGGTATGTTAACCTTGGGTGTGTTGAACTAGGAACCAAACGGGGAGGGTCCTACCTGAATTGGTCCAATAGAAACTCTAGTTTTTGTTGCAAAATGTCAGTTTGCACTAAGGAATACACCCCTAATCTTAAAATGGGCCAACCTGCAGGCCATTCAACTTGACCCTCAATCATACTGTTTCTGTTCTAAACAGTGAGTTGTTTTATGCAGCAATAAGAGCAACAGTGGATTACAATGTGCCGGATCCGAATTCCACCTAAATCGCTTTATTTTTTTAAGTGGGGCAGAGAGTACAACAATATGCAGTCGACAATTTACCATTGTCATAATACTCCCTCAGATTAGTAGACTCACCATCCAGAACTGTTTGACAGCGCTACACTCCTCTCCTCTTTCGCTTTCCCTCTTTCTCGCTCTCTTGTTCTCTCTCTCCTGGTAGACTAGGCCCTAGTGGTGCCTGGGGGAAAGCAGCAGGAATGCACCAACACCATGACATCTGTGCCTGGGCAAGAGAGTGTGTGTGTGGGCTCTATGTGCACTAGCACCCTTTACATTACGTAAGGGCTCGCTCTCTCTCTCCTCTCCCCTCCCCACCCCCTCCCCGCTCCCCCCTCCCCTCCCCGAAACTTGCCACTACGGCCTCCTTCCCACTCTCTCGCTTCCCTCTTTCCCCCTACTTTTAACTGCTGAAATCATCCTGAAAGAATGCCTTGCCGTGGAAGAACAGAGGATTGGGAGGAGGAGAAGGAAAGATGGAGCTGTGGTGTTTGAAGGGGCCTTTTTGGCTTGGTTTATACTGCGAATCGAAAGTGCACAGTTGTCGTAGGCCTTTTCTTGTAGACTGTAAATGGGTGCAAAGCAACCTAGAAATCGTATGGTGTGCATTTGTGTGCATGTTTGTAACTTGTAACGGAGTGTGTTTAAGTAAGTTTAGATATATTTTCACTTCTTACAGTATAAAGGCTTGTTTGGGTTTTATGATCATGCACTGTATTATCAGTTTTACATGTATGCATTTGAGTGTGTACACTGAGTATACAAAACATTAAGAGCACTTGCTCTTTCCATGACATAGTCTGACCATTAGTCTGATCCCTTATTGATGTCACTTGTTAAATCCTCTTCAAAATCAGTGTAGGGGAGGAGACAGGTTAAAGAAGGATGTTTAAGCCTTGAGACAATTGAGACATGGATTGTGTATGTGTGCCATTCAGAGGGTAAACGGGCAAGACAAAATATTGAAGTGCCTTTGAACGGGGTATGGTAGTAGGTGCCAGGCGCACAGGGCTGTCAAGAACCGCAACGCTGCTGGGTCTTTCACGCTCAACAGTTTCCCGTGTCTATCAAGAATGGTCCACCACCCAAAGGACATCCAGCCAACTTGACACAGCTGTGAGAAGTGTTGGAGTCAACATGGGCCAGCATCCCAGTGGAACGCTTTAGACACCTTGTAGAGTCCATGCCCGACAAATTGAGGCTGTTCTGAGGGCAATATTAGGAAGTTGTGTGTAGGCTACTTTAAAATGTATGCTTGATTTGTGGTAGATGAGTGAGTTATGCCTCTCAATGTAAAGTGAAAAAGCACTACCTATATACATGCAAATGCAATCCATTACGATACAGTATAAATTAAGCCATCAATCATACACTTGTACAGGGTTTTCACACAGGGTCCCTTAGTTTACCTCAAAGATCTCCTCGCGGCAGACCTCGATGCGACAGTGTCCTGCCTGGGGCTGCTGATTGGACAGCTCCTGCCGGAGGATCTTGAGCTTCTGCACCAGGTCCCTCTTGTACTTGGGCACGGTGAGGCACTCGGCCTCCTCGGGGAGCTGGGCTGGGGACAACACCGGGACCTGCGGGGGGGGCTGCTGCTCCTTCAACTGGTTCGACTGACGACTACTGGGGAGGGAGACACGAGCAGAAATGATAAATGTTAACAGTAAAATAATGCAATATGAAATCAAACACAAGACAATTATAAAATATGGTATGAAATGATTAACACTATCTTTCTCTCGCTCTATTGAGTATTGTTTTGGCAATAGTGGACTGCTCCTTTAATGGCAATGCAGCTCATTTGAATTTAGAGAGAGAGAAAGAGAGAGAGGTGGTGTGGACTGTGGAGAATACGGGGTTAAAAGTGCACGGGTTCAAAAGAACCCCTTCAGGGAAACCTTAGGACTTCCGACAAGCCCTCTAAGCACTAACCTCTAACTGGAACTTTATAGAACCCCGCTATTTCTCCTCCCCAAATCTCAGAGTCGATCTGAACTAGATCTTTGGCTAGACTGGGACTTCACTGCGCGTCAAGGTGATATTACCACAGGGCCAAGAGAAAGAAAGAAAGAGAAGAAAAAGAGATGCACACAAACGCCAAGTGTTGTGAGCTGTGAGGTGCTGGTGGCTGGCGCCTCTGGGCTCTCAGCTCGTGGTAGACGAGAGGGAGTTGTGGTCTGTCTGCCTTTTGCCCTCCGCCACCTCATTCTCTCCTTCCCTCTTTCACTCTCATTCGGTGCTGGCAGACTAATTAAATATGCAGGCTTCGCTTGGTAAGACACCTCCGTTTCCCTTTAAAGCCTCAAAGCGCCTTCAAAGTGAAACTGGCGCCTTCGTCGCTGCCCTCTGCCACCCTGCCCCTGGCTAACCGCGGCTGGGGCCACCGCTGCCCTGGCTCTGTACCCACGTCAATCTATGGCCCGTATGGGATGGTTACATGCCTGGATGGGCCTCGTAAAAACACAATTCACTCAACAACAAAAAAAAAGGGCCAGAGTTTCCAACAGGACAGTACTGTACAGAAGACGGAGCTCCTAATAAAAGGACCTACTGTCCAGTAGAAGTACAGTTGTGGTTCACAGAGAGGAAGTTCTTTAAACCTGTGTCTGAGAGGGGAGGCCACAGGCAGAACAGAACATAGCCACCCACACATTCTCTCACACACCCTCGTTCACCCCTGTCACTCCCTCATTCTTCAGGGGTGGGAAAAAAAAATAAGTGTTATATTTGGAGTTCTCCAAACTAAACGGGCCCAGTGTTCCGCCGGTCGGTATCCCTGTATAATCAAGTCAGCTGGTATTTATTTTATTGGCAGTGTCGAGGCCCTTCCATGTCAAAGTGAGGGTAAGGCTCGGCTCGCAGGGCTGAAAACCACTTTAGGAAGACACACACGGAAAAGAGGCCCTTAAACAAAATGGAATGAGTTTCTCTTGGCTCGGGTTGGGAAGCCCTTGAACCATATAATAAAGCATCATTTGAGCGTTTTCGTCCAGGGCGCGGTGTAATTAAAAATAGGTTTCGCATATTTCGCCGTCTCGGGTTCCCAATTCGGAATGACCTCGGCATATTTCTAACTGTAAATATAGAAGTACAAGTGCGGCTCAGTCAAAAATCACTCTGGCACGGAGACACACGAGGGGAAAGAGTCGAGGGTTCCTTTCTGGGACGGGCCTCGATGAAATACGACTATCCGGGTAGAAAGACAAACTTTCAAATTCAATCTAGGAGTATTATTGTTATTCCAAGGTAGGAGAACAAGGCGAGGCGAGAGCGAGTGTTGCCAGAACAGAATTCGCTGGACCGAAGCGGTCACGATCATGAAGTTGGCACAGGTTCGGTACAGAGGTCCCAGCGAATCAAAAGCTCCTTTATTGAGCCTGGCGCTGGCGGGTGCTGGGAGCACTAGCCCGCTCTAACCTCTCTCTCCCTGGCCCTTTATACTTGGTGTGAACAGTGGGGAGAAGGCCGCCAAGGGTCGTCCAAGCGGTGCTGCCGTGCTGACTACTACCCACAAAGGAGAGTGTGTGTGGCGTGCCGTGGCGCTGGAGCTCAACCCTCAATCATCTTCCCTGGCTCCGGAAAGGAGGGGAGATGTTCCCATTGGCAGTGAATGGGAATGGATGGCTAAGTTCTCCCTAAGGGAAGACAAGGGAAGTATTGCACTATATAGAGAATAGGATGTCAGCCAAGGACTACCCTAGCCCCACAAAGGTAGCTTTCACAAGCCTGGGGCTGCCTCACTGTCTGACACTCAATCAGAGCCCCCATAGACACTGACAATAACACTGCTTACAGACAGGATGTTTATAGTTTTTAGGCTACATAAAATGCACCTATATGCCACAAAGACACAAACAAAACATGAAACTAAAAATACAAAGACCCATCCAAAGACCCTGACAATATAACACTGTTTACAGACAGGACGTTTACAGTATTTAGGTTACATAAAAATGCATCTACAGTGGGGAGAACAAGTATTTGATACACTGCCGAATTTGCAGGTTTTCCTACTTACAAAGAATGTAGAGGTCTGTAATTTTTTTCATAGGTACACTTCAACTGTGAGACGGAATCTAAAACAAAAATCCAGAAAATCACATTGTATGATTTTTAAGTAATGAATTTGCATTTTATTGTATGACATAAGTATTTGATACATCAGAAAAGCAGAACTTTATATTTGGTACAGAAACCTTTGTTTGCAATTACAGAGATCATACGTTTCCTGTAGGTCTTGACCAGGTTTGCACACACTGCAGCAGGGATTTTGGCCCACTCCTCTATACAGACCTTCTCCAGATCCTTCAGGTTTCGGGGCTGTCGCTGGGCAATACGGACTTTCAGCTCCCTCCAAAGATGTTCTATTGGGTTCAGGTCTGGAGACTGGCTAGGCCACTCCAGGACCTTGAAATGCTTCTTACGGAGTCACTCCTTAGTTGCCCTGGCTGTGTGTTTCGGGTCGTTGTCATGCTGGAAGACCCAGCCACGACCCATCTTCAATGCATTTACTGAGGGAAGGAGGTTGTTGGCCAAGATCTCGCGATACATGGCCCCATCCATCCTCCCCTCAATACGGTGCAGTCGTCCTGTCCCCTTTGCAGAAAAGCATCCCCAAAGAATGATGTTTCCACCTCCATGCTTCACGGTTGGGATGGTGTTCTTGGGGTTGTACTCATCCTTCTTCTTCCTTCAAACACGGCGAGTGGAGTTTAGACCAAAAAGCTCTATTTTTGTCTCATCAGACCACATGACCTTCTCCCATTCCTCCTCTGGATCATCCAGATGGTCATTGGCAAACTTCAGACGGGCCTGGACATGCGCTGGCTTGAGCAGGGGGACCTTGCGTGCGCTGCAGGATTTTAATCCATGACGGCGTAGTGTGTTACTAATGGTTTTCTTTGAGACGGTGGTCCCAGCTCTCTTCAGGTCATTGACCAGGTCCTGCCGTGTAGTTCTGGGCTGATCCCTCACCTTCCTCATGATCATTGATGCCCCACGAAGTGAGATCTTGCATAGAGCCCCAGACCGAGGGTGATTGACCGTCATCTTGAACTTCTTCCATTTTCTAATAATTGCGCCAACAGTTGTTGCCTTCTCACCAAGCTGCTTGCCTATTGTCCTGTAGCCCATCCCAACCTTGTGCAGGTCTACAATTTTATCCCTGATGTCCTTACACAGCGCTCTGGTCTTGGCCATTGTGGAGAGGTTGGAGTCTGTTTGAGAGCCGGAATTCTTACTGGTTGGTAGGTGATCAAACACTCATGTCATGCAATAAAATGCAAATTAATTACTTAAAAATCATACAATGTGATTTTCTGGATTTTTGTTTTAGATTCCGTCTCTCGCAGTTGAAGTGTACCTATGATAAAAAATACAGACCTCTACATGCTTTGTAAGTAGGACAACCTGCAAAATCGGCAGTGTATCAAATACTTGTTCTCCCCACTGTATATGCCACACACTGTGATACAAAGAAAACACAAAACATTAACTTCAAATATATAAAGATCGCTTATAAAGACAATTATTTTATTCATTCACTCGCCTTCATTTCACCAGGTAAGTTCAACGCCTCATGCGCACCAAATATAAACGACTTGCTTGAAAAATATAACGCAGACATTGACGTAATGCTGCAGAAATATACATGTGAGCGACAGAGACAGTGTGGCTGAGTGCAGACCACAGCAGCGTGGATGTGTGAGACTAGCAGTCTGAAGGTATTTTCCAGTCTGAGGCTGAACCAGCCAGTCAAATAAAAAAAAACGGTCGGTGCTGTGTTGACAAAACAGCAGGCAAATGCCACTCCACCTGATCATAGAAATATAATCTATTTTTTTCTCTATTCTATCGATTGTCTTTCTATCCCACTGACCCCCAAACCACTAGCAGTGGGTTAGTCTGTCATCTCAGTCTTTTTGATTATCTGATTTAAATGAATTCATCTTTCTACTCTTCTCCATCACTCTTCTTTCATTCCTCCATTACTCTCCTCCTTTCATTCACTCCCTATCCCTTTCCTCCACATCCAATCACACCTCTATTACCACTACCTCTCTCTCTCACAAATCACATCTTATTCTACCCCTTACTCTCTCCATTCCTCTGTCTCCTTTTCTCCTCCAATCACTCGCTCTCCACTACAGCATCCCTTCATTTCCTGGCCACTAGTCTAGGTAGGGTGGAGAACGCAGGAGTGAAAGAAAGAGGAGAGAGAAAGAGCGAGAAGAAAGGGAAGAGAGGAACCTCATTGCAGAACAGTAGTCTGCACTTTGGCGCATAACTCTCACATTCCTCTCCTTCCACATCCTTCTTTCTCTCGCGCTCTCTCATTCTCTAAATCTCTCCCTCTGTCTGGTATACAACTATGCATTGAATTCCTTCCTTTCCAACCTTGTAAAGTGTGACAACGTAGCGATAATGACAAAATCCTATGTTAAACACGCCAATAAGTGGTCAGGCTATTTTCCTACCTTTGCCTTACATGGAATCAAATAAGAACTTCGAAACCTCAATCAAAAACCATAGCAGCATTAGCTAGGGACTCGGTACCTTTCCGTTTTTCTAGGGGTCACACACACTGCAACACAGCATGCTGTCACCACACAGTCTTTAACAGTGAGGTAACACTTATGGTGAGGTCATCATCTACAGCATGTCCTCTCTGAAACAAAATTAAATGGCCCAAGGAATCCCCGCGAAAAACATTTATCAAGCGTGTTGTGGGCCACGGCGGTTTGTTGGGTGAAATATTCTGAAATCCTGGGGCTGATCGAAGACAGATGTGCTGCTGATGGCAGGCCAGGCCTGGCTGCAGCACCGCTAGGCTAGGCTAGCTAGCTAATATGTTTTCCAGCAGCTCAGAGCAGAGCTTTCTGGGATGGGCCAGTAGGGGTGTTACTGGAGCCAGGGGAGCCCTCAATGTTTGGAGGGGGTGACACACACACACACACGTAAACATGCATACACACACCAATCATAAACTCACACATAATTGTGCAACACACACACACACTCAATTCATAAAACAGGGTTCACACACACACTTTGTCCTCCCTCCCGGTCACAGATAACTCACTCTGCTCCCCAGACAATGCTTCTATCAGCTGCATCATCTGGTCTCACTTGGTCTGTTTACTTGCCTGTTTTTCAGTCAATAAGGACTGTTTATAGTTCCGGCTTAGAACCAGTCAACAATCAAACAAGATGTCCATGTTCTGCTAAATGCTTTTAATACCCAATAAAACACGATTGTGCGAGTGCCAACAAAGCAATAAAATATAGAAAATTGTGTCTTCATAGAAGGGTACTGACTGAGGGGGTGGAAGAAATGTTGCCGCATTGTAGCATTGTTTAAATGGAGTGTACACTAGTAGTCTGGGGGTTAAATTCCAGGGAGAGAGACGATTGGCTCCTGACTAACTGCCATCTGAGGAGAAAAGTAACACACACACACACACACACACACACATTAACACACCTGTGCTCAGCACACACACACTAACACACATTAACATACACACACACACACTAACACACCTGTGCTCAGCACACAGGTGCTTATCCCTACTTGTATCTACTTACACAGCTACACAGACAGCTCTCTAACAGTATTTGGTGTCTTTTAAAAATACTAAACAGCACTAAACACTAGAACACGTAGGGTAGTGACTAGTGATGTAACGCACTTTGAGGTACAACAAAGGCCTAAACATAGCCAATTAAATAAGACACTATTGGAGCCGACTGCTGCCACCAAATGTATATTATGCAAGTCTACAATATGTGGTAGTTTATTACTTTGGTTTGCATTGCTTTACTTTTCCCTCATCTGTGAATAAAAACGACATTCCAAGTATCCAAAAGCAGCTTCTTTCAGTGTGGTGCAAATATTGCCCTCGAAAGGGAATAAGACAGCGTTGTGCATCACCGTAAACTCACTAAGCTAGCTCCCCTACCGGCGGCCATTTTGACACATATGGATACTATTTCGTGCCGAACGACCAGATGTTGATTTCACAAACACGCATCTCGTGCCAGGCGCTGTTATTGCAAGGTTTCGACTGAAAAATCATATCAAGCTCTCTATATCATAGCTTAGATTTACCTCGTTCCAAACGGGGTTTAGATACTGCCAAATAAAATAAACAGTCCCTTCACCTGCTCCCTCCTTGTCCATCTTACTGTGTGCAAAGCAGCGTGGGTAATAGCGTGATAACTGGACCGTTCCACTGGGGCGCACGGTACACGGCTGGTGTTTGAACAGCTGCTCAGAGGGGGAATACCAGCATGCACGCACGACACGACACGACACACACACACCTACCTGCTGGCTTTCTGCAGAGAGATCTCTAGCCTAGCAGCATCTGATCCACATTACAGTGAGTTTCCTCAGTAGTGGGATGGCTCCAGCCCAGAGGCCTTTAATGGCATGCCACTACCTGTGGTTCAGCTGAGGCAGCTCACTCACGACTGCTTGCGCACAGACAGACAGCCAGGAGTGTGTGTGTGTTTGGTGAACCTGAATGGCATACGTGAAAATCAACAGTGGCGAAGCTACACACACAGACGGCCCACTGGTAGGGTCACACGTGTCAGCGTTTTTTTCAGCCTGAACTTACGCTGCTGTCGTGATGTGTGTGTGTCAGTGTGTGTGTGTGTGTGTGTGTGTGTGTGTGTGTGTGTGGTGAAAGGTTGCCGAGTTTGCACACACTTGTGTCTGGTTGAGTGGTGTGTGTCAGTGTCGTTGTGTGTCACCCCCTGAAGAGTGTGTGTGTGTGTGTGTGTGTGTGTGTGTGTGTGTGTGTGTGTGTAGGGTGGAGGGTTACCTGAGGTTAGTGTTCTGGCTCTGGCTCTCCATGGCCACGCGGGAACCGTTTGGACCAGGGCCGTTTGGACCAGGGCCGTTTGGACTAGGGAGGAAAAGAGGGAGAGAGAGATAGAAAGAGAAAGAGAGAGAGCGAGCGCGAGAGAGAGCAACAAAACAACAGTGAGATAAAATAGTACAAAAAGACCTTGGGCTATCACACAGCAGACGGATTCACTAGCAGCAGGTAGAATTCTTCCTCAACATTTTGCTACCATGACATTTTACTGTGATCTAGAAAATAAGCAACCCCAGTGTTTTCAGTTACAACAAACCCCCTGAGTAGACCACTAGATTAGAAGTAAAGACCCCTGCTCGAGTCAAAGGTCACAGCCTGAAACAGTGACAGTGTTTGCACTCACTTGAGGACCAGGTGGAGGTTGGCGGAGAGGCGCGGGTCGGTGAACTGCGTGGTTCGGTTGTTGTGGTCCACAAAGTAGACACGTCCCGTTGCCGTGTTGCGGATCTCCCAGCCCGGCGGCAGAGGACCCAGCTCCTCACAGTTGACGTTGCTCAGATCCCTGGGCAAGAAAATAGGACCACAGGAGACCATGAACACAACTAAACCATAACCACATTACCCCATTGCTCACTCAACATAGGGTGCTAAAACAACAAGGGTATAACACAATGAGCATAATAATGCAGTATTTACAACTATTATTATCATTATACTTTATTAAGTATTAATCATCTAGGTTAATGAGAGTATATTATATTTTATAGTGTAAGAACCAGGCTATTATAGTACAAATCGACTTGTAAGCACAGTCCTATTGCTATCCATATTTATTCTACCAGTTAGGTAGGATTATTGAGTGCTAATTCTCTTTTCCAAGTATACAACAATCTTTTCTTCTAAGTATAAAAAGGACATCCCAGAGGCGTGCCTAAATTCAACTCAACAGAGTTGGATCGATCGCAAAACATCTGAGAAAACACTTGAATAAATTCCAATAATTCCCTATCTCTCTAATCCCCCATAGACCTACATTATTTTCTGTTGAAACCTAAACCCTGAAGTGGGATGTTTTAACTGTCCACTAAGGACTCATCACTAAAACAGTCTGCACATGCCTGGCTAAGCTGTTTCATGACATAATGGGTGTTTGTAAAGCGTTCTGGGCCAAATGACCATGATTCAAGGATCAATCTTACGGACATAGAATATCTGAAGATCAAGACTTCAATATGGTAATTATTTGGGATAAATCGCTGTGCTTGTGTATTAGCTCATCAATAAACAAGAAATACTCAGTGGAGTGTTCAATTGAACCTTTGTGCAAAACAGTTAAGGAAGGTGAGGAAAGGTCAGGGTACACAAGCAGGGTTGTGTTCATTAGGCACCAAACAGAAGAAAACGGACTGAAACAAGGAAGTCTGCCTGGAGAGGAGAGAGGGGATGACAGAGAGAGCGCGACAGAGCGAGCGCGAAAAGTGAGGGAGAGACAGTGAAAGACAGACAGTGAAAGAGAAAGAGAGAGAGAGAGAGATTGTTATATGTATGGTTATTTTGAAACTTGATTATTGTTGTTACTGTTGTCCCATTGACAATATTGATTATTATTATTTTAATTATGTTAATATTGTAAATCTCCAAAGTAAGCTTTGGCAATTTGTACATTGTTACGTCATGCCAATAAAGCTAATTGAGAGAGACAGAGAGAGAGAGAGAGAGGAGAGAGAGAGAGAGAGAGAGAGAGAGAGAGAGAGAGAGAGAGAGAGAGAAAAAAAAAAAAACAGGGAAAAAGAGAGAGAGAGAGAGAGACAGAGAGCGAGAGAAAGACATGGAGGTGAGTGTGTGTGTTCATAGCAGACTGTACCTGGGCACTCGGGGGTCGTGCCATGTGCTGACGCCCGTCTGGGTGTGGAGGAAGTACACCTGGCCCTGCTGGGTGGTTCTCTGCTCTGTGAGGGGGGACACAGAAAGACAACACCGTGAGAAAAGCAGAGGGAATCTTAAAATGGAACACTCTTTTTTCTTCAATTCTTTCAACTTAAAATGGCACACAAATGAGTATTTATGTTCTAAAAATATGGACAGGACACCAAGTGTATGTGTACCACCCGGTATGTGTGCACCGACGGCGACAAGGCACCGGTGTGTATGTGTGACTCTTGCCTGCACATGTAGTCCCTCATTCATCCCCATTAACCCTCCATTTCCTTCTGACACCACACACATATCCCACCCAGCTCTCTCACCTCTCACTCCCTCAGTTTTTGGAAGCCACACCCAACTGGTCAGAGTCAGAGACTGAGTCTAATGAGAAAAATGCCCTCTGGCCTTAAGTGAGTCACCTCTGCCAAGCACACTGGGCATTTTCAGAGGCATGGATCACCGCCATTCTAACTGAATGGCATTCATCACCACCCTTATAATTTCCTTCACAGACTCTCTGGTTCAGTTCTTCTACAGAGCTCAGTGTTGAGCCTTGAGTTTATCCAGTTCAGCACTGAGAGGCCCAAGAGCTCTGCAGGAGATATACACTGAGTGTACAAACCATTAAGAACACCTGCTCTTTCCATGACAGACTGACCAGGTGAAAGCTATGATCCCTTATTGATGTCACTTGTTAAATCCACTTCAATCAGTGTAGATGAAGGGGAGGAGACAGGTTAAAGAACAATTATTTAAGCCTTGAGAAATGGATTGCGTATGTGTGCCATTCAGAGGGTGAATGGGCAAGACAAAAGATTGAAGTGCCTTTGAACGTGGTAGGAGGTGCCGGGTGCACCGGTTTGTGTCAAGAACTGTAACACTGCTGGGTTTTTCACGCTCAACCGTTTCCTGTGTGTATCAAGAATGGTCCACCACCCAAAGGACATCCAGCCAACTTGACACAACTGTGTGAATCATTGGAGTCAACATCTCCATGCCCCGACAAATGTTTGGTATAATCAGTGTTTACTCATAATTAATACATTTGCAAGACGGGCCGTGCAGGAGGGGGCCAAAAAAAAAAAAAAAAGCACTCACTAACTGTAAGTCGCTCTGGATAAGAGCGTCTGCTAAATGACTAAAATGTAAGTTGTGTTGTATATAAGAATAGAGGTAGAAATAGAGGATGGGGAACTTCCACAGAACAGGGAGATTATGGCGACTGGTGGGCTGGTGTTGTAAATTAGTGCATTGCTACAGCATATTAATAATGGTGCAACATACTTTGACTGTTGACATCCAATGTGTCAATGTTTTTAATTGTATATGTCCCTATCAAATTAATATCGTCCTCAGGCTAACCGCTACCACATATACAGAGAGAGAGAGAATCGGCTGGCGGACGAGACTACTAGCAAATAAGCTATTATATACATACATTAACTGTGTGTTGGTCTCTGGCTGTGAAAGTCAAACTGGTCCAAAAACTGTGTGAATGGGGTGCTCGAAACAGCAGCAATCCATAGCAACAGCCTAGCAACCACCAGCCTGTAGTAGTTAAATCATATTGCATAATGTATGTAATACTTTCCATCTGCTGAGGCTGTACAGCGGGAACAATAATAATATCTGACACTTTGACAAGGGCAGACTTGGGGTTGACCAAAAACACACAAATGAAAAACATTCTAAATGCACCTTTTGTCCACATGAATTTTCTTCCCCTCAATGCCCTCCCCCCGTCCCCCCATCTTTCACCCATCCCCCGCTCCCCCTCTTCCCCGCCCCATCTGTTACCCGCTCCCCCCATCTGTACCCGCTCCCCCATCTACTTACCCGCTCCCCCCATCCCCGCTCCCCCTCTCTTGCCATCTATCTTTCTCTACCTTCCTCTCTCCGTCCCTCCCTGTGGGAATATCACTCGGCACTGCGAGAACACTTCGGAGCGCTGGGAAGTATTCGCAAACATGGGGAAGAGAGGAGAGAAGAGGAGGGAGAGGAGAGGGGAGGGGTGAGGAGAGAAGAGGGGCCTGCGCTGATTGCAGCTGTCATGATGTGGTGCTGTGGGAAGAGGGGAGCTGAGCGAGGGAGGGAAGGAAGGAGAGAGAGGGAGGGAGCGGAGAAAAGCAGGGAGGGACAGAGGGATCTAGAGAGACAGGGAGGAAGGGGGTGAAGGCTATGGTTGTAGCAGCAGGGAGATTGCTGTACCACACTCTCAAAGGCTGATAACAAAGCCATCTTTGACCTGGTATTACCCCTGCTACATGGATACTGCAAGGTCCACTAATTCCTTTCACTGAGAATTACGGTGTGTGTGTGCGTGTTCATGTGTGTGTGACCTGCTCACTGTAACTCTGAGTCAGGTCAGTTGAGGTGTGTGTATGGGTGTTTATGTAAGCATGTGACTGTGCTTACAGAAGCCTTTGGCACATCATGCTGGCTGAGTGAGCTACCATGTGTCTCGCTCTTCCCCGATAATGAGTAACTGTACACATATCCCTTAGGTAGGTTAGGCAGAGGGTGTTGTGTGTGTCTGAGTGCACCCCTGTCCTCTGCCCTCTCCATATCCCTTGGGTAGGTTTATGCGGGTTTGTAGGCTAGTGTGTGTGTGTGTGTGTGTGTGTGTGTGTGTGTGTGTGTGTGTGTGTGTGTGTGCGTGTGCGTGTGCGTGTGTGTTTCTGTAACCACATCACTTGACCACCATATCCCCCAGGCAGGTCAGGCTGTGTGAAAATGAGTGTTTATACATTAGTTATGTGAATGTGTGCGTTAGTGTATATGTTTGTATGCAGGTCTTTGTATGCAAGTATGTTCGTTTTTTTAGTGTGTCTCACCGTATCCCTCTGGCAGGTCCGGCGGGGTGTGGAGGTGGGTCCTGCTCATGTAGTTCCTGTGTCTCTGGGAGCGGACGCGTCTCTCCTGGACCCGCGGGTCACTGCCACTGCTGGGCAGCACACCGATGGCCGCCCCGTTGGGGGTCATGACCGGCGTGTTCTCATCCACCACGCAGCTGAGGGGCCGCCCGGAGGGGCTGGAGTACTCAGACGCCGGCCTGGAAAGGAGGGGGGACACAGAGGTTGAGATAATATCTAAGTAAGTGTGCACATTTGATGGGGTATTGTTTGTGTGTGTGTGTGTGTGTGTGAAACGTGTGACGGCGTCGGACTGTGTTCGTCCCCCTGCCTGTGTGTGTGTCTCAGTGGCAGTCTAGTCCATGAGTGGCAGGAAAACAACTGATAAGACGACTGGTCAAAGGGGAGGGAGTAAAGGAGAGGAGACGAGAGAGAGAGAGCCCCCCTCCACTCCCCCAGACCACTTTGTCTGGCCATCCAGGGCCACTGACGCCTTGGTTATCTCCTTCGACAAACCCCCCCAACCCCGCCTTAACCCCTGCCTCACCCACCTCCTGTCCCCTAACCCAATCCCACCATCCAACAGCACACCCCTCCCCCTCCCCAGCCCGCTTAAAGCAAAATAGGAAGGCCAGCTCCAGAGCAGTAATTTATTTGCTTACTTCCCTATCGGCTCCACTGATACGGGTGCCCTGTAAGGAAGGCGACAGTTGTTCCAGGAGAAAGGTGGGCCAAGCCAAACCTGGCTGGCCCTATTTAGGGGGCTGAGCCTTTCAGGAAATTGATAGGAACTCCCTCATTAGGCTACCCAGTGACTGTTTTGTTTTCCTTTTACAATAGTGCAAGGATGGCCTATTTTCTGGGGCAGTGAGGCACAATATACTACTAGACAAGCTTGTTGATGTTGTGTTGTGGCATATAAGCAACTGTTTCCCTTAGGACTTAGTTGGAGAGGATGTGTGCCCTTTTTTAGGGACAACGTAAGGAAAATATTCGAATAAACAGGCTAGAGGTGAAGAGGGAGGTTGATGTTGTATTATAAAGAGTGTCTGGACTATTTATGGAAATTACAGATGATGGATTTGACCTTTGGTACTCAGTGTGTGAACAAACGGTCTGCTGGATGTTGGCAGCACTCCAGGGTCAGTAGCTGCCGAGGGGGATTCTATCTGGTGCAAAGGTAGGTGTGTGTGTGTGTATGTGTGTTGACGTACCTGGTGGGCCTCTCCCATTGTGTGGTGCGTGTGATGTGGTTTAGGTACTGGATCCGACCAGAGGCTGTCCTCCGCTCCTCCCAGCTGATACAGACAGACACACAGCAAGACAGACACAGTGAGCAACAGACCAAGGAACAAGTATTTCATATGCATTTTGCAACCAGATTCAATATGCCCCTATTCCAACCAGATTCAGATCTACTTTCAAGCTAAACCTTATACAATAACAAATAACTATCTCTACGTAAGAAAACTATGTAAATCTAGTAGCGGATTTATGCTTGATCTGGCAATGCGGTCCGGAGGCTCCGTACGGAGGGTGTGACGCAATTGCGGAGCCTCCGGAGGCATGCTGAGGCCAAATTGAGCTCCTCACAAATGTTGTAACAATGCAGAGGGCTCCGTATACTGCCGCATTATAAACACTGTATAAACACAAAACTCACTTCCTTGACAACAGTTATGCTCAACAGCTCTGCTACACAAAGTGCAAGAAGTATGAAGCCCTGACTTCTGCAGAGGCTGTATCGCCGTAAATGCTGTACGGCCAATGCAGACGCCTGATTGACCACGCAGAGCCTTTAAGCTCATTGGATACACGCAAACGGGTACATAATGTAGCTTTAGTCATAAGATACATCAGGAGCCCTTACCCATCAGGTAAATCATTATCAAACAGACGGCTGCAGTCCACCACGGGGCCTCCTGTGCCGATACGGTCTCTGGACTGTAGACTCACTGGAGACAGGAGACAACAGCAGCAGTTAGACCAATATCATGTAATGCTGTATAACTAAGGCCATGAGAATGAGATTATCCTAACCGTAACCTGACCGAGGGAAACTCTCGACCCTAGTAGAACCAGGGCTCAGAGTTCTTCCTGGTCAGGTCACATCGTCTGGAAAACACTAAAAGCAGTGTGTGGTGAGGTCAACCCAGAGTATCGAGACACCGGATCCTGTCTGTGTTGAGCAAACAGACTCTGTGGAAACCTAAGAGGTCAAAGGTGGTTTTACTGAGAAACGAGCTCCTCAGACAGACATGGCTTTCCTTTCAGATAGACCGATGATAGTGGCGAAACATCCAGCAGACCTGTGGTTGTGTCAGACAGAACCACACGTCTGATTTTGTGTGTGCGCATGCTTCTGTGTGTGTGTGTGTGTGTGTGTGTGTGTGTGTGTGTGTGTGTGTGTGTGTGTGTGTGTGCGGTTCAGAGCACTATACACAGATCTACTCACCAACTATCTGGCCTCTCACTGTGTCGTTGTCATTGGGGTCCCAGCTTATTCAGGTCCAGTCTCTGATCTGTGGGGTTAGAAGAGAACAATTTGAATGAGCAAAGAATAACTTATCAAAGCTCTATTTTTCCCCAAGGGAATTTCAAAAGTGACATCGACAAGCTTTCTATCCGTCTGCCCTTAGTATTGAGTAAGGACAAGACAAACAACGCTATTACAACACCGTTATGTCATCACCACAAGAACAACACCATCCCATGCAACACCACACCATCCCATGCAACACCATACCAGCCAGCAGCATACCAATCTGCATCACACTGCTGGTTTGCTTCTGAAGCTAAGCAGGGTTGGTCCTGGTCGGTCCCTGGATGGGAGACCAGATGCTGCTGGAAGTGGTGTTGGAGGGACAGTAGGATGCATTCTTTCCTCTGGTCTAAAAAAAGATCCCAATGCCCCAGGGCAGTAATTGGGGACATTGCCCTGTGTAGGGTGCCGTCTTTCGGAGGGACATTAAACTAGAGTCCTGACTCTCTGTGGTCACTAAAGATCCCATGGCACTTACAGTAGGGGTGTTAACCCTGGAGTCCAGGCTAAATTCCCAATCTGGCCCTCATACCATCATGGCCAGCTAATCATCCCCAGCTTCCAATTGGCTCATTCATCTCCCCTGTAACTATTCCCCTGGTCGTTGCTGTAAATCAGAATTTGTTCTCAGTCAACTTACCTGGTAAAATAAGGGTAAAAAATATTTAGAAATAAATCCTCATACAACATACCACTCTCCCTTCAAAACAAGAGGGGAAGAAAACGTTCATACCGTGGACAACAAGAGAAATATGAAAAGATGAAGACTAAGATAGTCAGAAAACTACATCAAATCTGCCTGTGAACAAGACTGTCAGCCAATGGAAGGAGGCCTACAGTAGTAGAGCGGTCTCCATTTCACAGTGCGGGTTAAAGACCTGATCCCAAATCAGCCGTAGCTGCTCTCCCTCTACTCATCCTAGACATTCTAGATGTAAATGTCAGCTCCTATTAGCTAACTCTTTGGTCTGGGTCAGGGGGAGCAAAAAGTGAGAGTACACCCTAGGTTGTATCCAGACTATGGGAGACGGGGTAGTGAGACCATCCGCTCACCAGTGTCTTCCTGACAGACAGCACTGTACTGTGGATCAGGGATCTGTTCCGGATACGCGTCTAGACTAAACAGGGGCGGTCTAAAGGGTTACAAGGCTGGAATAGTAAGCAGCTTTCAGAAGAGGAAAAAAAGAGACTAAGTGGAACTGTATCCTGGCCTGCAAACATCTAAGGTGCATTTAAAAAAACTAAAGGAAAAGGGGAGGGGGACAGGCTCAGACGAAAGGAAAGAGCAGGGGAATAAAAAGGGTACATGAACCAAAACTACCACAAAAAATACACTATCTATACAACATATGTAGGCTTAATTACTAGTGTATCAACAGTATGTCTCTCTGTATACAAGTCTTGCCACCCAGACCGTGCATAGCCGATATAATACAAATATTACTGATCCATGTATACATTCTATACATACTGTCCGCCATCACAGACGCACCAAAACCAGTTTAAATAAACAATGGTAAAATAAGACAAAAACAAAAGGATAGAATCCCGAGGCCTGCAATTTGTAACTAGGACAAAGGGCTCTGAGGTTTGTGTCAGTGCGTGTGTGTGTTTGTATGATGCTACAATAAGTTATAGTACAGGAAGTGGTAGAGCTGTACCGGGCCAGACTGTTAGGAAACGGCGCGGCAGCAGAAGAAGAAGAGGCCCCTAGAGACTGTGGTGGCTGGACCACAGACAGACAGACAGACAGGCGGGGGGGGAGGGTTATGTGAGGACTGGTGCCCTGCGACAGCCTGTCTCCCTTGTTGTCCACTTCTTGTCTACATCAGCAGCATCGACCCATACTGACTGGCTTTAGTGCCACACTGTCCGACTGACATTTTCTAGAGGACTCTCATTGTCACAGCCAGTTATGGCCTCTATTCTAAACCACTTAGGCAGAAAACCGCTGAGTGGTCTAGATAGATATACAGATATACTATAGATGGAGGGTGAGGAAGGTATGGCAGTTTGACAGGCCTACATCATAGATAGGCAATATATTGTAAGTGGAGACAGCTAGTTTAACAGCCTAGCTAGCATCTTTAACTGTTGACTGTTATAGCTTGCTGAAAAAGGCAATGCTTTATACCTATGGTTGCTCACTGCTAATGATAGCAGTCGGGATGGGACCCAGTCTGAATGCAGCAGCTAACTGCTAACAAGCCAGGTAAAACAAAGGAAACACACTTTCCAGTAAGTACTCATAAAGAAGCTGTCACTGCAAGCGTAGAAAAGGGAGAGAGTACGTCTACTTCACATACAGTTAGTCTGTGTCTGAAGAGACAGCAGGACGAGTGTGTGTGTGTGTGTGTGTGTTTCCCTTCACGCTACAGAGGTGGAAACCCCGGGGAGTGTGTTTGAGCTGGCAGCGCCAGGCATGGGCGAGACACCCAAATCCCAGGAGTCCCCTATCCCGCTCTCGATGGCGTCCGTCTCACCAGGCCAGGCAGCGCCAACAAGCTCTGTGCCCTAGCCAGCCAGTCTGGCACCTGATACCCAGGGAGTGGGCAGAGCGGGACAGCGACAGTGCCAGACTCCCATATGGCCGTCAATCAATAGGGTTTAATGGCAGGTGTGTGTGTGTGTGTGTGTGTGTGTGTGTGTGTGTGTAATAGGGCCTTCTAGGCAGTGGGGCAGGATAGAAGCCTGTCTTGTCTTTGATGTGGTCTATAAATCAGACCATGCGCTGCGTAATAGGAGTGAAATAGTGATGACTAGAGGGGGGAATGTGTGTCTGTGTTTGAGTAATCGTTGGGAGGTTTTCTGCTGTTCACACTAGACTGAGACCACCTCCAGACAGACACGCACTGTGTAAAGCACACTCACACGTTCACATACACACATACATTTTTGCTCAAAACGTGCGTGCAAACATACATTCTTGCTCTAATACATGCTTGAACGCGCACACACACACACACACACACACACAGTACACTTACAGCCGGTGTCTTTGAGGCGGTTGATGGCGTTGGAGAGCAGGCGGACACAGCCCAGGAAGCCGGCCCCCTGCTTCTTGTGAATCTTCTTGTGGTTCCACACACTGATGGTGATGGAGTCAGACTTCCCAATGTACCTGTGGATGACAGGAGAGAGAGAGAGAGACAGAAGGAGAGAGATAGAGATACAGAAGAGAGAGAGAGAGAGAGGAGGAAAGAGAGAGAGAGAGAGCGAGAGCGAGAGACAGAAGGAGAGAGATAGAGAGACAGAAGGAGAGAGATAGAGAGACAGAAGGAAAGAGAGAGAGAAGGAGAGAGAGAGAGAAGAGAGAGAGAGAGAGAGAGAGAGAGAGAGAGAGAGAGAGAGAGAGAGAGAGAGAGAGAGAGAGAGAGAGAGAGAGAGAGAGAGAGAGAGAGAGAGAGAGAGAGAGAGAGAGAGAGAGAGAGAGAGAGAGAGAGAGAGAGAGAGAGAGAGAGAGAGAGAGAGAGAGAGAGAGAGAGAGAGAGAAGAGAGAGAGAGGACTCTTTAATGTGCATCATTTAAGATCTTTAAATCCATTGCTTATAACACTGAGTGGGCCTGTGTCTCATCACTGTGCTTTTGGAGCGCCGAGTCATTATCCCAGGGAAACAGCCAAGCTATTAGGGAGAGACGGACATCTCATACACACACCTGCACTTACATACGTTCCACTGAAGAGGAGGACCTACTAAAGAAAGTGTGTACACGCAGTCACATCACAGAGAACGTATGGAGGGGTCATGAGGTCTAAATGACTCTTCTATAACTACAGTGTGCCAACTGTCCATGATGACGATGATGAAGCTGCTTGTCTGGCTATAAGGTCAGCCTAGTCATCATGAATCAGAGAAGAGAACCCCTAGTCTCCCCTCTCTCTCCTGCACCACAGTTTCCCACACAGACAGCACTTACAGTAAAACACACACCGACTGGTCTAATTACAGCTTTCCCAACACTGCTGCCTACTCAGCCCTCTTCCATGGGTACGTATATATAATGAAGAGAAGGGTTTCCAGGAGAGGGGTTTCCCAGAACGCACCTAGAAAATGCACATAGCCCATACTGTAATAGGGAGTGGGGAGAGGATGTCTAGTCAGTTTAAAAATGTGCTCACTCAGTGCCTCCTTTTGTCAATAGACAAGTCTGCTCAAATATCTGATACTAATATCACTGGAAACTGATGACTGAGGAGAAATTAAATGTTTCCAAAGAGGCATATGTCTTTTTGCATTGTTCTGTCTTTAAAGGAGTGATGGACAGAAATGAAATAAAACTTTAATCTAAGCACATTAAATCTAATCTGTTTTTTTATATTAAAAGCCTTGCTTGCATTGTGGGTTGAAATTTCCGCCTGGTGTCTTATCTAGATTCGGATAAAGGCTTCAAACTAAGCCAAGTTACTCCACCTCTATGCTGTGGTCATAATGCATGGGCCAACAACATGATTTGGTGTGTGTGTTCAAACCCAGGCTGCGTTTAAGGGGAAATGAGAGAGCAGAACAGACAGTGACCTAGCGTCTGGGGCTTTGAAAATGAGGACAGGTAAACACAATTTCCTCACTCAAAATGACTTGAGCAAGACACACGTGTACACACACACACACACACGGTCACAAACACACGTTCACACACAAGCACGCGCACACACATTTGTGAAACCATGTACCGTCTGGCTTTGCAGGTAGAGCTGGTGATTAGAACAGTGCTTACCGCAGTAAATGAAGGAGGAGAAAAAAAAACACAGAGAGAGAGAAGGAAAACCACTGATCTCGGATCAGTTTACTCTCCCAAATCCCTTACCTCAACCATTAAGGTGGAACACTCAAAACTGGCCTCAGATCAGTTTCTAGGCTGATGATGCATCAAGTTTGGCAATTCACTGGTTTGTGACTAATGGTGACTGGTGAGCTGGGGTGCCACAATGGGAGACATTTTAGTCATGCCAGTAGGTGCCCAGTCACGCCAGTCTGCCAGCCCAGACTGGTTTAAATTTAATGAGGCTAGATATAGACATCTAGACTAATCAACGGCCCAGACAGACTGGCAGACGACACTGTCACACTTCCTCCCCTGACGGCTGGCGAGACCAGCTCTGCCTTCTGGGATATGACAGCACGGCGGCCACCTGCTCTGGGTTTCCTGGGCCGAGAGGGACGGGCGATTAGGGAACCAGGGAGGGAGAGAGGGGAGGAGGCTGGTGAGGAGAATAGCGTGGTTGGTGCAGTGAGAGAAGGAGCGTGAATGGGTTTTTACCAATCAAGGCCTCTGAAAAATACAACCGTCAATCGTATCAATTAACTTCTCTATAGAAATACCACCTTCTACTATATAAATTGATCAAGGGCTCTAACATACAGTGTGAAGCTAAAATGGGTCACATCTACACCCAGATTGGTTCCTACAAAGGGCAGCGAGAGCGCTTACGGGCCTTGTGCTCTAAAACAACCCCTTTACTATTAATGACGTCTCTAGCTTGCCTAAGGGATATACAGTGCATTAGCATCACATTAGCATCACATTGGGAGCTACATGACCTGGTACTCTAATGCCGCCTGTCCTGCTGCAGGCGTTGATGCAGTGAATATGAAAACAGAGCGAGGCAGACTGTATGCTCCTCAAGCTCCAAACACTGTCTGAACTAATACATATTTTGACTTCTCTCTCTTTTCTGGTTTAATGGCCTCTGTCTGCAAACGTATAGCTACATAAGTTACGCTATAATTGCAAAATCACTGACTGTATTAGTGAAAACTGCAACAACAAAACTCAGCCTGAGTTTTGCAGTACACAAGCACTAGTCAATTTGTGTGTGTCACACACTCCCTGACTGTGCCCTATTTCTTTAAAGTGTACACTCATACACTCAACCCCATGCACTTAAAAATAAAAGCATTGGATTGGTGTATTTCTTACACCAGTACAGTCCCTTCCATAAAGGGAAGTGAACGTGCACATGTAGGGTGGATGAAGAATGTGTTCTGCAGTAACTGTAATGGTCTGTAGTTCAGAGGGGGTTACACTACACTACAGTAGCAGACCCACAGAGAGTGGGCTGCTGGGTTGGCTGTGTGCTGAGCACTTAGCTTGGCCTGGTGTGGAGGAGGGAGGTGTGGAGAGCAGTGGCAACCTGCCAGCCAACAGGCTGGGGCTGGGGCTGAAGGCTCAATCTGTGGCTTGTTGTGCTCCTTGGCATGTCAGCCATTTCCTGTGACAGAGCCCTGGGGTCAGGGGTCACTGGAGGGGAGACTCCCTCAGGACCAGTGGAGAGGAGAGTGTTTGAAGAAGACAAGCATGGGGGGGGGTGTGTAAGCACACACACAAGCATGCAAAACACACACACGGACAAACATACACACACACAGAGCGAGAGACGGACAAATAGGTCTTCCCTCTGCAGTGCCAAACGTAATGTTTTTTTTCTTTTTCTTTTTTGGGGACCTAATTAATGATGTAACCCACATTCACACACACACACACACACACACACACACACACCTCTCTCCTCATGTCTAGCTTTCTCTCCTCTCCTCTTCTCTCCCTCTACATCCCTCTTTTCCCTCTCTCACCCCTCCTGTAACTCATTGCCAGTAGGTCCTTTGGGTCCTGTGGTGATTACTCCCTAGAACAGCATGTTACGCTTGCAGCTCAACATTCACAACACATGGCTCATTTCAGTCGGACAGTCCCAATGGTTAGACTAGGGTTTCGTCTGAAATGGCACCCTAGTCACTATATAGTGCACTACTTTTGACCAGGACTTTAGTGAAAAGTTGTGCACTACATAGGGAATAGGGTGCCATTTCGGCCAGTCAAAAGGCCTCAAATGGTTTATGGTGGGTGTTCCTGCACATTAGCACGGGAAGGGAGGGTAACCTGCTGCATTCCTTGCATGCTTATCATAGCAGCGCATGGAGATTGGAGACGCCACAGCTTAGGCAATAAAACCAGACCAGTGTGATAATGTTGAAAACCATAGTCAACATGGAGGTTGTGTTAGCAGTTGTCTGTGGTTCTTTGGCATCCATTATAGGAAGTGGTTTAATCCAGACCCTAGTCCCTACTTTCTTAGTCTCACACACCAGCCGTTCTCCCTGGGGACGAGGTTATGCTACTACTTCCTACTAGGCACTTTTGTAGATCTGAAAGGATAAATTGCTGAGACAAGCTGGAACAAGGAATACATGGTGAAACAAGGGTTTATTGGTCTCAGGCGGTCACCCCAGTATAGAGTCTTCCCTGGTAACTTACAGGTCGTAATGTTGGTTCCACTTGGGGTCCAGCGTGTTCCTCACTGTGTCCGTGGAGTGGCATTGCCCCGAGCCATCCACCACCACTTTGGCAAAGGGGTCAGGCAGCCCTGTGGAGGAGGAGCCAAAATGGAGGATTGTATTCACAACTGTGGATGGCATAGAAACAATGGAGTCAATGGAACTATATTTACAGTATGGTTAATTTATCTAGCATGGAAATGAAATGGTTTATATGAAATGGAGATTATATGTTGCAATTGGAGCCAAAATGGAGGATGTATGCCTGAATGAGTTTCTAGGTAACTGTAATCACAAGCGGATGGGCATAGAAACATTGACTAACAACAAACCTATATTCACATAATAATGTTCATTATCTAACGTGAAGATATGTTATAGGTGAAATTGGAGCCAAAATGCAGGATATGTATGTGCACGTCAACATGATAGAGTTTCTATGGAACTGTATTCAAATACAACAGCTGAGTCATAAGGTGGCATACAAAACATTCATTGTCAATGGACCTGTATTTACACTGGATCTTTAAGATCATATAAATGGAAAATATTGTGTTGCAGTTGAGAAAGCAGGTCAGAGGAATGTCTTTCTTTCCACCCCTGTCTATTATACTCTTTGGAAATCTGATAATGGACGGTACACACACACTGCTACCAACCTAGGCAAGATCAACATATGCCGCCCTTGTCGTGTATAGTATAAAGATTTGGAATGGATTGATAGGCTAAGAATAACGATGTGTATCATGCAGCAATTAGTACATTTCAGTTGTGCTTATTCCGTAGCACTTGGAAACAAAACATTGTTGCCAACTATTCACATCGGAGAGTTACAATGTTGCAATCACTAGGCAGCCAACTGCCTATAGCAGGAAACAGAGTTATGACACGAGTCACGACCCCACGATAGTTCAAATTACAATAAACATAACATTTGTTAACATCATCCAGTAGAACTGTAAAAAGAGTGAGATTTAATTTGAGCTTTGGAAACATGTGCTTTCATAAATGAATGGCGCGGGCCTTGTTTCACAGGAGCCTTGTAAAATAAGCTTTCTCGCAATGAACCAGCCTTAACGAATTTCGTTTCTTTTCATATCGAATTTGATTGTCCAACATCAGTTTTACAGCCATGACTAGAAGGGATCCAGCTTTTGTCAAATTAATGTCAAAAGTTGAATTGTTTTGCATTTTAGCTAACCCTAACTCTTTTCCTAACCTTAACCTAATTCTCATAACCTGCTCCATAAGTTCTCCTAACCTGCTACGAAGTCAAATCGGACGTTAATTTGACAAAAGCTGGATCGTTTCTAGCCAATATTTATTAGGCTTACTTAAAATGTTCATGCCTAGGCTAAATTAAATTAGAAAGGCTAGATTGTATTTGAAAACAGCTGTGTTTTGCTATTTATTAAAGTGTTCATACAAATAGCCTATAGGTCAGGTCGTTTGCAAATTATATTATACAAATATGATATTTTGAAGTTGTGTTTTACTGTGTAGGCGACTTGTTCTTCTACGCTAAATGTTTTTAATTATAAAAAAAAATGATATTAATTTATGATTTATAGCAGGGATGAAGACGCAAAGGTAATATTTTGCTTTTCAATAAAACCTGTCATGTTGGTATACGAACACCATTCTACCTTATTTTATTACAACTTTACAGGCTCTTTTCTATTCTGTTAAGATGAATTACAATAATCTAAATGTGATGTTGAGCACCGTGGGTGGACGCCCTAATGCGTTACGCACCCAATCACGGTAAATTAAAAATCCTGCCGGTCACGTTGTTCGGAGCCAAATTTTCCTAACGGAAACCCTGGTACACACACACACACTGACTGTGCTCCATAGCAATGACATACTGTGTGTGACTACTATAGTTAGGAGTGTGTGCCTCCAGGCTGATACCTCCCACAGGTCAAACTTGTTGAGTCACATTCACCCCTTTGCCATACTGGCAGAGGAAGCAGGGACTTCCCTCTGCAGGCAGGTGTGTGTGTGTGTGTGTGTGTGTGTGTGTGTGTGTGTGTGTGTGTGTGTGTGTGTGTGTGTGTGTGTGTGCGCGTCATTTTACAGGAAACGGTGCCTTAAAGCCCACAGTAATCCAATACATGGCTTCAAGGGAGATGTGCAACTGCATAGCCTAAAGAATGTTCCAATTCACTATTTTTATTTTATCAAAATCATACACTATGATAATTAGCCTACAAATGGGGACGTGCCTGTGCTTTGTGTTCAATCAGAGGTATTTATCTGTGATGAGTATCTCCGTCTCGCCATGATATGAAACTTCACCAGATCCTCTGGCATAAAGCCAATGTGAAGATAGTAAGATACAGGAACTTCACATTTACGACCTGTAGCCTTTCACAGTCAGCCTAATGACTGAGAACGTTAAAATACCATTAAAACTACATTAATGGTTGCTCATCTGTGTCAGTCATAACAGCACACGACAGGCATTACCAGCTCATCACCGACGCTCTTCTACCTCATTGGATATCATTGGGGACTAGCGTCAATGTGCATTAGGTGTTCTATCTGTAATCTGTATTCGTCAGCCAATACTGCAGGCAGACTGAGCTCCTATGGGACTCCATCTACTGAAGGCTTCAAAGCCAGCCAGCTAGCTGACAATCCCATCCCAACACACAGGGGGGTGGGCAGAACAGAAATGGCACTGGAAAAAAATGGGTTACTACTCACGGAAGAAGTCTTTCTTTGACAGGTTCTTCGCACACAGCACTGGAAGAGAAGAGAAGAAGAAAACGTTAGATGAGTAAATGATGGATGTGCTACAATGGAAGAGCATTAATAGTGAATTTCACAATACAAAGAAAAGCAGATGGGGAGAAAAAAAACCTACGAGCTTACATATTAAATAAAACGACCAAATGCACAAAAAGACAGCTTGTGGGTCAAACACTGTTAGACCTACACTACCAGTCAAAAGTTTGGACACACCTACTCATTCAAGGGTTTTTCTTTATTTTTACTATTTTCTACATTGTAGAATAATAGTGAAGACATCAAAACTATGAAATAACACATATGGAATCATGTAGTAACCAAAATAAGTGTTAAACAAATCAAAATATATTTTATATTTGAGATTCTTCAAATAGCCACCCTTTGCCTTGAACACTCTTGGCATTCTCTCAACCAGCTTCATAAGGTAGTCACCTGGAATGCATTTCAATTAACAGGTGTGCCTTGTTAAAAGTTAATTTGTGGAATTTATTTCCTTCTTAATGCGTTTCAGCCAATCAGTTGTGTTGTGACAAGGTAGGGGGGGTATACAGAAGATAGCCCTATTTGGTAAAAGACCAAGTCCATATTATGGCAAGAACAGCTCAAATAAGCAAAGAGAAATGAGAGTCCATCATTACTTTAAGACATGAAGGTCAGTCAAATAGGAACATTTCAAGAACTTTGAAAGTTTCTTCAAGTGCAGTCGCAAAAACCATCAAGCGCTATGATGAAACTGGCTCTCATGAGGACCACCACAGGAATGGAAGACCCAGAGTTACCTCTGCTGCAGAGGATAAGTTAATTAGAGTTACCAGCCTCAGAAATTGCAGCCCAAATAAATGCTTCAGAGTTCAAGTCACGGACACATCTCAGCATCAACTGTTGAGATGGGACAGTGTGAATCAGGCCTTCATGGTCGAATTGCTGCAAAGAAACCACTACTAAACGACACCAATAAGAAGAAGAGACCTGGTTTGGGCTTAGTGGGAACTATCATTTGTTTTTCAACAAGAAATGACCCAACACACCTCCAGGCTGTGTAAGGGCTATTTTACCAAGAAGGAAAGCTGCAACAGATGACCTGGCCTCCACAGTCCCCCGACCTCAACCCAATTGAGATGGTTTGGGATGAATCGGACGGCAGAGTGGAAAAGCAGCCAAAAGTGCTCAGCATATGTGGGAACTCCTTCAAGACTGTTGGAAAAGCATTCCAGGTGAAGCTGGTTGAGAGAATGCCAAGAGTGTGCAAAGCTGTCATCAAGGCAAAGGGTGGCTATTTGAAGAATCGCAAATTTAAAATATATTTTGATTTGTTTAACACTTTTTTGGTTACTACATGATTCCATACGTGTTATTTAATAGTTTTGATGTGTTCACTATTATTCTACAATGTATAAAATAGTAAAAATTAAGAAAAACCCTTGAATGAGTCGGTGTGTCCAAACTTTTGACTGGTACTGTATATGACAAGGCAAAGTCCAGTTTAGGCCTACACAAATAGCCTAAGCTACACTCCATTTCAATCCTTCACCCCAGGTATTCGGAGTCCGACAGATATCATGAAATGAGAACCAACCTTAGCTTGGAATCTAATCCCTGCCAGTGCCTTGGATTCCTGCTCTGAATCCCAGTCCCCTTTTGAGATAACCTCACTTTTGGGTGGTGCTCCCTCAAAACGTTTAACAGCTCAATTTTTGGAGGATTTCTGGCTTGGCTCTACTTTGTCTTCTTTATGGTTGCTCTAGGTAACCGCTGTTGTCCGTCAGTCAGTCCGTCCATTACGGGCTAGCAGAGAGAGCGGTTAAAGAGGCTTCCCTTGTAAAATATTGAGCAGACAAGCATTCTTTCCAATATGAAGTGAGTCCCTGAGGTAAGCATCGCAGCCAAGAGCCAACACACAATGGCTTCCAGAAGAGAAGCAAAGATGAGTTGCAGGAACTGTGCCTAGCGCTCTCGCTCACGTATACAGTTCTCTCTACCATCTCTCCATCTCTGTAAATCTCTCTCTCCTGGTGTAATAGGGTCCAGGTGAGCCAAAGTGTGCCAAAGTCATGGAATGTCTTCCTAGTACTGCCAAGTTCTTATTGGGAGCAATTGAAACTGAGTAGGCTTGGGCGGTATACCGTTTACAGTGCCTTGCAAAAGTATTCATCCCCCTTGGCGTTTTTTCTATTTTGTTGCATTACAACCTGTAATTTAAATTGATTTTCATTTGGATTTCATGTAATGGACATACACAAAATAGTCCAAATTGGTAAAGTGAAATGAAACAAATAACTTGTTTCAAACAATTCTAAAAAATAAATAACGGAAAAGTGGTGCGTGCATATGTATGCTATGCATATGTATGCCCTTTGCTATGAAGCCCCTAAATAAGATCTGGTGCAACCAACTACCTTCAGAAGTCACATAATTAGTTAAATAAAGTCCACCTGTGTGCGATCTCAGTATATATACACCTGTTCTGAAAGGCCCCAGCGTCTGCAACACCACTAAGCAAGGGGCACCACCAAGCAAGCGGCACCATGAAGACCAAGGAGCTCTCGAAACAGGTCAGGGACAAAGTTGTGGAGAAGTACAGATCAGGGTTGGGTTAAAAAATATTTATCAGAAACTTTGAACTTCCCACGGAGCACCATTAAATCCATTATTAAAAAAATGGAAAGAATATGGCACCACAACAAACCTGCCAAGAGAGGGCCGCCCACCAAAACTCACTTACCAGGCAAGGAGGGTCATTAATCGGAGGGCATTAATCAGAGAGGCAACAAAGAGACCAAAGATAACCCTGAAGGAGCTGCAAAGCTCCACAGCGAGAGATTGGAGTATCTGTCCATAGGAACACTTTAAGTCGTACACTCCACAGAGCTGGGCTTTACGGAAGAGTGGCCAGAAAAAAGCCATTGCTTAAAGAAAGAAATAAGCAAACACGTTTGGTGTTCGCCAAAAGGCATGTGGGAGACTCCCGAGTGGCGCAGCGGTCTAAGGCACTGCATCTCAGTGCTTGAGGCGTGTCACTACAGACCCCCTGGTTCGATTCCAGGCTGTATCACAACCGGCCGTGATTGGGAGTCCCATAGGGCAGCGCACAATTGGCCCAGCGTCGTACGGGTTTGGCCGGTGTAGGCCGTCATTGTAAATAAGAATATTTTCTTAACTGACTTGCCTAGTTAAATAAAGGTTAAATAAAAAATATAAAAAATAAACATATGGAAGAAGGTACTCTGGTCAGATGAGACTAAAATTGAGCTTTTTGGCCATCAAGGAAAATGCTATGTCTGGCGCAAACCCAACACCTCTCATCACCCCGAGAACACCATCCCCACAGTGAAGCATGGTGGTGGCAGCATCATGCTGTGGGGATGTTTTTCCATCGGCAGGGACTGGGAAACTGGTCAGAATTGAAGGAATGATGGATGGCGTTAAATATAGGGAAATTCTTGAGGGAAACCTGTTTCAGTCTTCCAGAGATTTGAGACTGGGACGTAGGTTCAGCTTCCAGCAGGACAATGACCCTAAGCATACTGCTAAAGCAACACTTGAGTGGTTTAAGGGGAAACATTTAAATGTCTTGGAATGGCCTAGTCAAAGCCCAGACCTCAATCAATTATGCGACATCCAACTTGAAGGGGCTGGAGCAGTTTTGCAAAATCTGAGACATCCAAGAGACTTGTGTGCTGAGGGGCTCTACAAAGTATTGACTTTGGGGGTGAATAGTTATGCACGCTCAAGTTCTGTTTTTTTGTGTTATTTCTTGTTTGTTTCACCCCAAAAAATATTTTGCATCTTCAAAGTGTTAGGCATGTTGTGTAAATCAAATGATACAAACCCCCCAAAAAATCCATTTTAATTCCAGGTTGTAAGGCAACAAAATAGGAAGAATGCCAAGGGGGGTGAATACTTTCGCAAGCCACTGTATAACGTATAATGGAGTATTTGGAAAAAGCCACGGGATGGTTTTTCAATACCGTCAATACCATTTTTATATGTGTAGCTACTTTAAGTAAATACCTACAGTCAACTTGTGCAATATGTTAGGAGATAAAGAATAAAGAACATTGCGTTCTTCATTTCACCTGTCACATTATTATGAAGCTTATGGTAGTCCCCAGTCACGTGTTGTTTGTTTACAAGCACACAATGACGAGAGACCGGAGCCTTCTGAGTCACTCACTGTTATGCAACATGTGCCAGGTGATCTAATTACAGTACGGAATTCACAACTAAATGTTTGCCAGCTAGATATATTATAACTATTAAGTTAACTGTCTAAAATGTGCCAAATGTTCTGCATTTGGTTTGCTAATTTAGTAGCTAGTTAGCTAAGTGGTTAGCGTCTTCCAAAATCAAGCATTTGCTTGCTAACAGCAGAGAATCCCCTCCTGGATCAAGAGCCTTGCTGGCAATATTTGTGTTGTACGTGCAGCAAACTGTGAGTAGCATTTTTGAGTTACTTGTATAGTTTAGGTCAGAAACTGTACAAAATGTTCCCAATGCGCTCGTTAGCATTTAGTTAGCATTCTCTATGGGATTTTACATGTACTTGTTGGCATCGCTAACCTTCGGTTACAGAGCATCAGTGGGGTTTGAAAATAGCGCCCCTTGTGTTCAGTGCCAATATTACCTAATATCTCGGTATGGCACAAGGTCGGTATGAAGGTATGACAATCTGGATACGGCCCAAGCCTAAAACTCAGTACTACATGACACACACACACAGGCTACACTTAGTTCTACCCCCAATCCCCTCCTAGCAGCTAGGCAGTAGGCTACTACCCAGCCTGGCCCCTACAGATTAGCCAGAGGAGTGGAAAAGACATTCCAAGGAGATGTGTCTGGACCCTGGAGGTACCCAGCTGGCCGGTCTCGTCAAGACCACTGGTGCTGATTGGGTGGAGAAATGGGGGGGGGGAAGGGATTGTTGAGGTAAGGGTGTAGCAGCCCCAGTGTAGTCTAGGAGTCTGACCTCCATGACTTCTTAGCTCACGTGAGCCTGGAGGAGTCTAGGCAGAGTCTGACCCAGACAGATAGATGGATGACCCTGGAGAATGTGAGGACACAAAATGGAGGAGGGGAGAAGAGAGGAGAGGAGGGGTGTCTGGGTCTCCTTCCATCATATAACTGCTGTGTCTCAGTGTCTAGGCTACTTTCTCATGCCTGCAAAGTGACAGGTGAAATGTAACAGTCGAGCCTACAGAGATGAGAGATGAGATAGTACTTTTTAATCCCCAAGGGGAAATTATTGTCATGGTAACCAACCTGTCTGGTATCCAACGCCAAAAAACCTATTGACTCACATATGCCTAGACTATACACGTACAAAATGTGCCTACTTAAACTAGTGTAACTAAAATTCTCCCCATACAGACAGAGACAGGGAAGGTATTTTCCCTTGCAGCCGCTGGGAGGACAGACTGGGGAAAGGTATCCTTTACACAGGCGGTCCTGGGGAATGCACTGCTCTCAAAGCCCACCTCATTACTCAAAGCTGTGGTATGCACTCACTCTCAATGTCTGTCACGACACACACTCATTTCAACGCCCCACAGACTCAACGGTCATTATCTATGCAGGGTGAGGAGTAGGGAGCAGGTGATGGGGCACTTTCCATTCCCATACCGCAACACAGACACACACACACACACACACACACACACACACACAGAGGATCCAGAGACAGGATCCTGAGAGAGGCTTATAGCCATAACACAGACCTGCCTGCATTCTCTTAGGTACTGTATGCTATCTTTCAAATGTCTGCCAGTTTCATATACAGGCTGTCATGGAGGAAGAGTGCTAATGAATGTATGGCAGACAGTTTCATGCTTTGTACACTAGTTCTGGATGAGGTCAGAGAGTTGGTGGTGTGTGTGTGATTCTGTCTGTTTTGGGAAAGAGGAAAAGTGATAGCAGGGTGGGTAGTGGAATGAACCAGTCACACCATGGAGTTATGTATGGAGGCTGGGGAGAAGCGCACTAAGCACTGACAGCGTCATGATACTGCCAGGAAAAGCCAGTCTGTCAAACATACTGTCACGCTTACCAGTCCCCAACGGGCCAGACAAACACACACACACGTCCCGGAGACAACGTGAAAATTGATTACACACAAGAATGTCAAGGGAGGAAAAGACAGTCACCGAAATACCACGAAAATGACACAGGGAAGCACGAAGCAAGGAAGTTACGGCTCAAATCACGCTCGTTTAATCCGGAGACCAGGACAGCGACCAAAATTACACAGCCAATCGAACAGAATCACAACATCATGACACAGAATCACGACACAAAACAAATTACACCGTGAAGACTACCAATCAGCTCGTCAGGGGGAATTACACTGTGAGTTCCGACAGTTTGGCTATGAGCCAAGAACACAAGACAGACTAAACTGATCCTGCAGGGACCAAATGGACATGTCGTCACCAGGGGGAAATAAGGAGAAAAGGAGGATCATAAGAGGTCACAATCTTGGCTAAAGCAAGTGTAGGCTTATATCATGGAAATGGATTTGTGATTCTAAATGGTAACAATATGCTGTCAAAAGCTGATTCTAAGGAACACAAAATCCCACACATCTGTCAAATTGCTAAAAAACTGAAATAGCTTAGCCTTAGTGAATTCATCAGTCACTAAAGGTTAGTGACAGGCTGGATAGCCAGATCCTTAGGGTGCCCCTAACCACTGATACAGGGTCAGATATTTGTTAATTGCTGTAATGTTAAGGTTAGGATTATGACCTGGTTAATGTTAGGATTACTCTGAGTGAAATCTCAGTGGGACATGTCACAGTGACCTCCAGGGGAGGTCATAACCCATGGAGATGGGCCTCGGGAGGTCGTAACCCATGGAGATGGGCCTCAGGAGGTCATAACCCATGGAGATGGGCCTCGGGAGGTCGTAACCCATGGAGATGGGCCTCAGGAGGTCGTAACCCATGGAGATGGGCCTCGGGAGGTCGTAACCCATGGAGATGGGCCTCGGGAGGTTGTAACCCATTGAGATGGGCCTCGGGAGGTTGTAACCCATGGAGATGGGCCTCGGGAGGTTGTAACCCATGGAGATGGGCCTCGGGAGGTTGTAACCCATGGAGATGGGCCTCGGGAGGTTGTAACCCATGGAGATGGGCCTCGGGAGGTTGTAACCCATGGAGATGGGCCTCGGGAGGTTGTAACCCATGGAGATGGGCCTCGGGAGGTTGTAACCCATGGAGATGGGCCTCGGGAGGTTGTAACCCATGGAGATGGGCCTCGGGAGGTTGTAACCCATTGAGATCTGACCAACCCTGAGCCCTCCCATTCACCACACATACCATACCGTAGTAATGTCGGTACCAGTAGATCTTCTGTTACCCTAATGCTAATGGAGAAAAAGGGGATTAACTGCGCCCTGCTCCAGTGTCTGATCGTACTAAAATGACCTCTCAGCGGCTCTGTTACCGGGCAGAATTGGCCACCAAGCTTCCAATGAATGGAGGCACTCACAGGATGTACGGGATGTTATGTGAGAAGTCGAGTGAAAGGCAATGCCGAAATTCAAGAATTTCTCTGATGTGAGTGCCTTCTCATCAAATATGGATACCATTTCAATTCTAGCAATTCTAAATGGGAGACAGCAGACACCATTCTTGCCTAGAACATTAATTCAGATTAATGCTGAAGTTCTGCCTTCGAAGAGGCATGTACCTCCCCATCATCTTCCAGGCGTAAACAACACCAAGTTTAGTTTTTGTGGCACCCTGCCAAGTAGGGCAATCATAGGGTGTCAAGGCGTGTACTTCCATGCCTCTGAAAGCAACCGTGCATGCAAAGGGGATATCTAGGATTGTGAGTGTGTCCACACACACACCTCTGATAATAGTGTGGCCTAAATGACATATGGCACTACGGACCACCCTCATGACAGCTGTGCTGTGAGGAACTACTAGCCTCTTAAACTCCATTTGACCTCTATCTGGGTGAAGCTACACTCAGACAGAATACATATCTAACACGCAAATACGTTGTGGAAGTGTCTAGATAGGAGAGGAAGTAGCACTCACACTGTCTAACACTAACTCCCCAGACTGCTGTCTGTTGCATCTCCTTCACACCAACATGCTGCATTATTAATAAACTGGTGAACTTTTCACCCCTGAAAATCAGCCATCCCCAATTTCCCAATTCAGTTGAACTTTTCAACCCGGGATGGGTTAAGTTTTCTGGAAAGTTATCTCAGCGATTTACTTTATAGGAAACACTTTGGGATACGGAATTAAATGGGAGTAATAGGGACTGGGAAATGTCAAGATGACAACCTTCCAGTACAGTAGCCTATAGGCCTATTACATTTGATTTTATTTGAAGAAATTAATAAACATCTAATTCAGCATTAGGTAGGCAGCTATGGGGAGAGATGCAGTGAAGAAGTCAATGGAACACAGACCGTGGGGGATAGAAGGATGCCGAATTGGCGCACATTCAACAAATCTGATCTAACAAAGTGGATATTTGTCAAATCCGTCATGATTGATGTATTGTAACAGGCCCAAAATGTGGTTACAAAAGTCAGATTTGGATATATCCCCTTTCAGGTTTAAGACTGCTAAATGCTAACTCCCGTTCGTAGAAGCTGGTAGCATAGCTAGCATACAGAAATTGGTGGTGGTAGTCAGTTGTTTTGAACTAATGCAGTGTGAAATACACGTAAACAATAGCCTAAATGTAGGCTAATTTTGCTAAGGGGGCAATGAGGAGATTCAGGATCTTTCCCCCCACGGCATCTTTCCCTCACGCGTTTCCATGACATTTCCATTGTTTTGGTCAAGTTCCATTGACCTCTTTACCGCATCTATGGAAGGGGAAGCTTGCCACAAGAAGTGGAGGCAGTTGCGGGACAAGCTCGTAAAGCTAAAATAATTATGAAGGGTTGAAGTGGAGATGCAGGTGGGAAAACGGTACTGCCTTTTTACTTCATGCTATATTGGCTGAGCTCCTATGTCAAGCACCGGGAAACCGATCAGAGGTCTCAGAAGAGGTAAGGTCTTTTCGTTTAGCCAGTTGCTTGTAATTAGCTGGCTGGCTATGGAGATTAGTCCTGAACAACTACGAGTGGTACGTTTTAAGTGGTGCAGACCAATTTATTGGGTGTGTTTGACACACTCCGCTCTGCTCACCGAATCGCAATAAGTATGGAATGCTCTGACTTTTGCAGAGGCCGCATCGCCGTAAATGCTGTACGGCCACCGCAGAATCCGGACTGACCATAAGTCGGCTTTCAGTCTTTACTGCTCCTGTGTGTGCTTAAAATGGATCTAATCCTCTTCTGCACTTTTGGGCTAAATAGGTACTAGTAGCTAAGATAATGTATCACAGCCTTACAAGAACTTGGCCTATGAATGGAGGAACAAATCATGGCCAAAATAAAAATCTTGTTCAAGAATCCCAAACCACATGTTCAACCACCATAACATTTGCACGTTTGACTAGGCCTACCTCCTGGCCAAACCAGTAAAGTGAGGGTTAACAACTTTATTCTATCTTCCAACTGAAGGTGAGGAGGCAAGAGACAGTGGTCAAACCAGAGCCCTCTCCCCTCCATTATGTCTCCCTTAGGAGTTATACCTGAGGGCCACGTCACTGCAGGCAGCCAAGTCACCGACTACTGACTCAGAGTATTGAAGTAGCCAAGGGAATTGACCTCACAGTCTGAAACAATGGCCATTGTGGATGGCTCCGAGTGGCGCAGCGGTCTAAGGCACTGCATCTCAGTGCTTGAGGCGTCACTACAGACCCCCTGGTTCGATTCCAGGCTGTATCACAACCGGCCGTGATTGGGAGTCCCATAGGGCGGCGCACAATTGGCCCAGCGTCGTCCGGGTTTTTTCGGTGTAGGCCGTCATTGTAAATAAGAATTTGTGCTTAACTGACTTGTCTAGTTAAATAAAGGTACATTTATAAAAAAATAAAAATAAAAAAGTGGATGTGGACATTAGCCCTGGATGAGGGGTAAGGGGTTATAGGGCCAGGAGTTTTTCCTGAACATCCTGACCTGACCACGAAAAAAAAACTCTGTCCCTCTGGCTGACACAGGACAGAAATTCTCCCTCTGCCTCTTTGCTGACAGTGTACCTCACTATAAGCTTTGAGAAGTCGAGTGGGGACCATATGTTGCAAACATAAGCCTATTCTAAAAAAGGACACACACTGCACAGTGGAATGATGTTCAAATAGCCTTGTAGGACATCTGTTGTTCAACATGATGAAATTTGGATAAGTGAGTCCAAGGAGGGAACTAACTAAATCAGACCAGTTGTCTTAAATTCTGATTGAGGTATGATGAAAGCATTCTGTGCTAAACCACCATGAGCCAAGGGTATGTGGCTGCCTGGTAGCTGGTGGAGATTGCGTGACTGGGCAAGTCTCCCACAGTCAACTACGCAATTTTCTGGTCCATTTGTTCACATTAGAATACAATTTCTGGCGGGCTGAGAGGGGATTGCAGTGAGGCGATTGGAGCCGAAAGGGTCGATCAGCCTCCAAAGATGCCTTATGGTTGGTAGAGCTTAGATAGTAGAGCCTCAAACCATGAGAGGACTGCTTATAGTATTGAAGTGACTGCATCCCCTGCAGGCAGCGTTCTAAAATCCCATCATCCAGTTCAGGAGCAACAACAACATAGTTATTATGAGGCCTAATGCATGCTTTTCAAAATTATTAATGCTAACAAAACTCTGCTTGTAGGCTACAACATTGACAGATATTTCAATTTCAGTCAAGTTCAAGGTTAGCTTTGCCATTTTACATCCTCTAGTGTGAATAGACACTGTCAAACGTAATCCCAGACAGTGTCTCTGTCCATAGAGTGCTGACATTGAGAGAAAATGGCACCATATTGACTTAGTCTGCGTCTGGATGGACAAGTAGAACGGGTTTTAGGGACGCTTTTGGAGTATTGTCTTTCTAAACTACCAAAGAAAAATACCTTGTGTAAGAAAGAATGTCAACTTAAGAGTTTTTCCATTTCAATTATTATACAAATTTCTTGCAACAAACAGAATGTGATATATATGGGGGATACAACCATCCCAGCTCTGCATATTTTGCTGCGAAGAGACAGAATCATTAGATCATTTGTTTTGGTACTGTTCAGCTTGTTTTTGGTCACAGGGTTCAGGAATGGCTGAAGGATTGCAACATTTACCTGGAGCTAACTCTGCAAATAGCACTGCTGGGGTGATTAGAAAAGTCTTAGTCAATCAATAAATAATATAATAATACTGTTTCTTTAATTTACAATCTGTAGAAAGTATGAGAATAGAAAGGTTCGGAACTCTTGTGAAACATCACAGCACAGTTGAAAAATATAGATAGAAATCAACTGGATGTTCTTCAGAAACAGATGGGAGGGGTTTTGGATGGGACTAAAAACAAACAATAGATAAAATGTATATAGTATGTACAAGCTGGAAGTAGAAGCCTAAGTGTTGTTGTCCATTAGTTTACTCCAATTGGGGAGGGGTGGTAGGGTTAGGGGAAAATAATAAAGGAATAATATATACAGTACCAGTCAAAAGTTTGGACACACCTACTCATTCAAGAGTTTCTTTATTTTACTATTTTCTACATTGTAGAATAATAGTGAAGACATCAAAACTATGAAATAACACATATGGAATTATGTAGTAACCAAAAAAGTGTTAAAAAAAACATTCTTCAAGTAGCCACCCTTTGCCTTGATGACAGCTTTGCACACTCTTGGCATTCTCTCAACCAGCTTCACCCGGTATATGTGAATATAAACAGAACAAAAATATTAACTCAACAATTTCAAAGATTTTACTGAGGTAAAGTTCATATAAAGAAATCATTAAACTGAAATAAATTCATTAGGCCCTAATCTATGGATTTCACATGAGTGGGAATACAGATATGCATATGTTGGTCAACATAAAAAAAAGAAGAAGGTAGGAGCGTGGATCAGAAAACCAGGCAGTATCTGGTGTGACCTTAATTTGCCTCATGCAGCGCGACACATCTTCTTGTAAATGTATAACGGATTGGAGATGATGCAGACGATTGCATTGATGGAAGCCACAATCTATCTGCAATATTAAAGCTGATATACACCCCCCAAAAAATTTTTTTAAAGACTGTCAACACAACATTGTTTCCCACGTGAATCGCAAACATGCGTTTCCGTCCCTCAGTTCTCTCTACTGCCGTGCTAAATTACATCAATTCACACATTAGCTTCTATAAAGGTTTGAGGTGGTAAATATTAGCACGGTGAATACACTACGGCTAAGAGGCTGTTTACAAGGAAGTCCTCTACTTTGGAGCACGGATTTAGCGGTTTTATAGCATGAAACATTGCAGCAATTGCCAGCAATATGAATAGCCTATAAGCTAGGCTAAGTGCTGTAAGATGTAGCCTAGCCTAACGAAAGGCAAAGTAACAAATCAAATGACATCAGAATGTTATTTTATTCCTAAATAGATTTTTCTTGGAGACAGACGGTTGCAGTCCAACCAGACACGCTGCAGGCCAGCAGAACAAACAAAAAAGGGTTCAATGTCCTCAGTCACTGAGACCCAGCTCCCCCCTGCAAGCAAGGACCGGCCTACAGTAATAACCAGAGGAGAAAGACATTAAATGTAACACGAAGTGCGTGAGATCTGCATTTTATGGCGTTGCGCTAAAAAACACACTGCTCACTGAGAGGTGTCAAGTTAGCCATGACTAAGGCATACAATGCCTTCAGAAAGTATTCACACACCTTGACTTTTTCCACATTTTGTTGTCTTACAGCCTGAATTTAAAATGGATTAAATTGAGATTTGTCATCACTGGCCTACACACAAAACCCCATAATGTCAGTGGAATTACATTTTTAAATTATATTTTTATTAATGAAAAATGAAATGAAATGTCTAGAATCAATCCCCTTTGTTATGGCAAGCCTAAATACGCTCAGGAGTAAATATTTGCTTAACAAGTTTAATAATAAGTAGCATGGACTCACTCTGTATGCAATAATAGTGTTTAACATGATTTTTGAATGACTACCTCATCTCTGTACCCCACACATTCAGATAATTGTAAGGTCCCTCAGTCGAGCAGTTAATTTCAAACACAGATTCAACCAAACCAAGGAGGTTTTCCAATGCTTTGCAAAGAAGGGCACCTATTGGTAGATGGGTAAAAATGTAAAAAGCAGACACTTTGAGTATCGATTTGAGCAAGTTATTAATTACACTTTGGATGGTGTATCAATACACCCAGTCACTATAAAGATACAGGCATCCTTCCTAACTCAGTTGCCGGAGAGGAAGGAAACCGCTCAGGGATTTCACCATGAAGCCAATGGTGACTTTAAAACAGTTGCCGATTTAAATGGCTGTGATAGGAGAGAACTGAGGATGGATCAACCACATTTTAGCTACTCCACAATAATAACCTAAATTACAGAATTAAAAGAAGGAAGCTTGTACAGAATAAAATGCAAAAAAAAAATGCATCCTGTTTGCAACAAGGCACTAAAGTAATACTACAAAAAATGTGGCAAAGCAATTCACTTTTTGTCCTGAATACAAAGTGTTATGTTTGGGGCAAATCCAATACATTACTGAGTACCACTCTCCATATTTTCAAGCATAGTGGTGGCTGCATCATGTTATGGGTATGCTTGTAATCATTAAGGACTGGGGAGTTTTTCAGGATAAAAATAAATGGAATGGAGCTAAGCACAGGCAAAATCCTAGGAAGGAAACCTGGTTCAGTCTACTTTCCACCAGACACTGGGAGATTAATTCACCTTTCAGCAAGACAATAACCTAAAACAAGGCCAATTCTACACTGGAGTTGCTTACCAAGAAGACAGTGAATGTTCCTGAGTGGCCGAGTTACAGTTTTGACTGAAATCTACTTGAGAAAGTTATAGCACGGCCCGATGAACCCACAACCCTGGCGTTGCAACGCCATGTCTACATAGTAATTGCGCCTCACTAACAGCTACGACAGAGCCTGGATTGAAAGATTTAGTGGCACAGCCTTAGACCACTGCGCCACTCGGGAGAGTGGCACTAGCAATTATGGCACTAGCAATTATAAAAAAACTATTTGACAGAGCATGAAGAATTTTGAAAACAATAAATGGCCAACTGTTGCACAATCCAGGTGTGGAAAGTTCTTAGAGACTTACCCAGAAAGAATCACAGCTGTAATCGATGCCAAAGGTGCGTTGACAAAGTATTGAATCAAGGGTGTGAATACTTATGTTAATTGGATATTTCTGCATTTCATTTTCAATAATTATGCCCACATTTCTAAAAACATGTTTTCAATTTGTCATTATGGGGTATTGTGTGTAGATGGGTGAGAGACAATTATGCACTATGTAGAATCTTTACAGCCATCTATACAGTCAGACATTACCCTGTCAACTCAACTGTATATTAGCATAATGAGACAGCAGAACACTAATCCAAGGTTAGTTCAGCTATTGACCCCCAATGGATTGGGATAGGATAAACTGAACGACCTAGACTTCTAGTCTGGAGAGCTTTGGCGATACTGACCACAGTATGAAAAGACTATGACAATGTGGGTTGTGATGGGAAACTACTGAGAAGGGAGAAGGACGGGGCTGCTTTTGAGGAAGCGGGGGTGTGGGAAAACGAGGGAGAAAAGAGTCAATGGATGGATTCCCAGCTAGTTTAGGGCATAAGTCAAAATGAGTGCATGTATGCAGCTGCCGAGAGAGAGACACATCCCAACCACCTCCCTGCCATGGGCTCTGTGTTATAACCCAGGCCATGCTTTGCTGTCGAACAAGACTCCCCTCCATCCTCCACTACTCTCCCCCAACACACCACCCACGTTGAAAACCTCATTACCGACAGGCAGGGCCTGTAGACGCCCATCAGTCACCTCTGCCTTGTTTGGACTCCTGTTTCAGCCCCACACTGTCTCATTCACAGCATTGTTCCAGTACAAAACAAAAGGCTTCCTCTTCCCCTCCACCACGCCTCCCTCCCTGTTCTGTCGGCTTTCAGTGGAGAAACCTACCCAATCACATAGACATACAGGCATGTACGTATGGAGTTTAGGGTAGTAAACTGACCCAGCCGCTAGAACGACCCGGGCCGTCTACACACACACACACAAACTGATGCAGAGGACATCAAACAAGAGTTCTAATCTACAGCACACTTCCTTTGGCCATCCATTACACCCTCCATCCCCTCTGCCTCCCAGCTCTACGAATGCTCAGGATGCCAATTATGTCATCCATTAAATAGCCCAGCCTCAGCCATGGCTCCCTGCTCTAGAGCTGCTCCAGCAGACACACCCCTCATCAGCGCCCAGACGCTAATCTGGAATCTGGAGTGGAACGCAGAGCAGCGCCGCCGCTCACAACAAGCTGGCACGCTGCCTGACAAACAGGGGAGGACGGAGGGAGGGAGGGAGGGTTTGTTCATTGGAAGAGTAGAGGAGAGAGGGAGTGAGTGAGCAAGAGGGAGCTAAGCGAGTGTAAATACAGAGTATTACAGAATACGCTCAGTAGGAGAAGTACGCTAGCTGATGGTTGTTATCAGGTAAAATAATAGAGGCTACATTAGAGCTACATTAGGCTATATTGTACTCAATAATATGGCTAATCTAGCTTAACTAGAAATGCGTCAATCATGTGGGAGGTCCGTGTGACCTGTGCCAACACGAGCGCTTTGTGGTTTTGTATAAAAATAGTATATGGATCCTCTTTGGAATGCTGCTCTACCTGTGACCAATGACAAAGCCATTTCCTGCGGGGCCTTTCTGGTTGAGGCTCTGCCTGGCTAAAGCGATGGGAGGGAGAGCCTCAGAGATACATGACTCAGGGTATGACCAAGCCCTACTATTCTTCCTTTACCTGGAACTGTGCCAGAGGCTGGGACTGGACAGCAAGAGAGAGTGGATGTGGATGTGTGTACGTGCCTGTCCTACGGTGCACATTTGCAGTCTGTAAGTGCACCATACGTGTTTTATGTGCAGACGCCGTAGTTCTCCCTGTATGCATCCACTTGACTTCCCATTTTTCCCATGATATTAACATAAACCCAAAAGCAGGAGCGGCTGGGGAGGAAAGGAGGGAGGTTTGGGAATAGCGCCGGTCACATTACATGGCGGCTTACATACATTTAATCTCGTTTGGGCCTTTCCAAACCACAGGCCCATACACACACACACACACACGCACACGCACACACCATACATGCACACACAGCGGCCCATTCAGAGACGATGAATCATTTCCCATCTGGCGCTGCGGATCTGCCCCAGGAACGGGGGAAGAGGAAGAAAGAAGAGGAGGAGAAAAGGGAAGAGGAGGCCTCTCCCTGGGAAATGGATGTGCCAGTTTTTCAATTGAAAACCCCTACGACAGTGATGAGCCACTTTGGGGTTGGAGGGAGGCCGCTGAAGCAGGAGCTCCGTCAAAGGGGACTTAGTGTGTTAATAAATACACTTAGTGAAAAGGTGGCTTGAATCTGCGGACACATACATATCAAGTAAGCCTATATAGTAGATTGAGGGGTATGGGTGAGAGTGCGATATTTCCGGGGGAATTTAGGGACACATATCAAGTCTCTTTCTATAGCAGATTGAGCTGAGACGAGAAGTGGGAATGGGGGAGGGGGAGCCGGGAAAGTGCTAGACGAGAGACAACTTTCGCATGAGAGGAAGAAGTGCACTGGTAGTGACATCACATCTACCTCATCATTCACGCTAATGATAACGTGTGTGGGTTATGAGACGCACGGATGGGTGCTCTGGCAGACTGGCACTTGGCACACTACAGAGGGGAACAGATTCTCGCCACCAGCTCACATGATGCATACCACCCCCTTGACAATATGGCAGTGGAACTGGTGGGAGGGTGTTACAGCACTTTGTGCTTCTAGTACGGATGAGAGCCCACTCTCGTCTGACATCCATCATCATCATCAACGTTAAGATGGGTGGAGAGAGACAGACAGACAAGCGAGACTGAGAGGCGGAGCAAACGAGAGAGAGAGAGCGAAAGACATGACAGAGAGAGTGAGCGACAGAGCGAGACACACAGAGAGAGAGCGAGAGAGATAGAGGGAGAGACAGAGAGAGAGAGATAGAGGGAGAGACACAGCGAGAGAGAGAGAGAGAGAGAGAGAGAGAGAGAGAGAGAGAGAGAGCAGACAGACAGACAGACAGACAGAGAGAGAGAGAGAGAGAGAGAGAGAGAGAGGGGGAGACAGACAGAGACAGAGAGAGAGAGAGGAGAGACACAGAGAGAGAGAGAGAGAGAGAGAGAGAGTGAGAGAGAGAGAGAGAGAGAGAGAGAGAGAGAGAGAGAGAGAGACAGAGAGAGAGACAGAGAGAGAGACAGAGAGAGAGGGAGAGACACAGAGAGAGAGAGAAAGACAGCACAGCCTGTTCTCCTGCCGTCTGTGTAATTCCCCTAGAAAGAGAGAGAGAGAGAGAGAGAGAGAAAGGTTACTCAGGCTGCAGTTCCTGACAGTCTCTGAGTACAGTAGCTAGACATGCAGCTGAGTGGTATAACAGACACACACTGCTGTGGTGTGGTGCGGTGGTGGACGGTAAGACTGACCGGATCTGTGTTCAACAGCCTCACCTTCACCACTTCCTCAAGGGTTTAGAGACCACCTCGCCTCCCCAGAGTCAGGCTGCTGTCTGCTACCTCCAACGACCGGACCATAGAATGACTGGGAAAGTCAATTGACGGAGGACAGCCAATGCACTTTCTCTAGTCGAAATAGGCTCTACAGATCCTGAACCCCCCCTCCCCCTCTGTGCTTGAATACCAAATGGATAGTCAGATAAGTTGAGTGACATCTGAAGCTGAACTGAAGCCACACTGTTCAACATCTTCATGCAAAGATGTTATCAATGTCTCTCACGTCACCAGCCTTTCTTAGAAGCAGCAGAACATTCGCTTGGCAAGCTGGCCACAAATCTTACACCTTTATGCATGACGTCAGCGTCACTAGTTCTTTCTAAGAAGCCATGCTAGGTCGCGGCAGCTAGTATCTGTTGTGTTGCGGTGGTGCAGGGGCTACAGACAGGAGAAGCGAAAACAGATCAAACTGCGACCTGGAGCCGTCGGCAGCGCCGTCTGTACGCCGTCTGGGCCAGATCCGGCGAGCGATCGCTAACAGCAGATGGAGAAGACAGGATACAGTACCTCTTATCACCTTACAGGGCACTGAGGTCAGATGGTAAATATAGCTCAAAGTGAAGCAGCATCAGCACCTGCAAACTGACTTGGCTGCATCTTGACATTGTGATTCTGTGCAGGGGACCACGTGCATTGAGATACACTTGGGTGAACGCACAGCAAGATAGAATATTAAGGCATACACTAAGACACACTAAGATAAGGTGGTCCTTCTTCCATATGATATGAGCTTACACTAAGACATAAGCCCAATGCACTTTTAGAAAGTTTAATGTATTTTGCATATTGAGTGTGGTCTTTCAGCCCACCTCTGAAACTTCTCCACTCTTTCCACTGTCGTACTCAAAAGCACAAGAATGCCACAAGGTTCAAGTATAATTTGAATAACAGATAAAGCTCCCTCTTGCTCTCCTTTGTGCAGACCTAGACGAAGAGAGGATTTAACCAACCGTGATAAAGCACTATAGAACGTGCTTTGTAGCTGGTGGGCCCTGAAGCACCAGACACTTCAACCAAACTTGATGCATGCTGTGCTGGTCTTCTGCTTGCCAAACCTGGGCTTCGCCCATATGAAACCTTGTTTGAAGGAGAATGAACATTGGACTGCTTCTGGTTCGGTGAGCAGGCACTATTGCTAGCTGGACCAATAGGGGTGTTAGTTTCAAAATGGTGAGAATGTCTTTACCTGAGAACCAGCCACGGCAGCCATGATTAAGGGGGTTGAATGCGGCCTTGGAAAGAGCCTGGCAAAGGATCTAGGCCTACGTTTTTAAATTTGAATGTGAAACCCACTGTGAGACAATATTCTATTACAGTATTTTTTATCTGTATTATTGAGACCAAGGCACAATTCAACTTCCTTGAGACTTCATGGGCCAGCCTTGGTTAGAATTATGCTTCAAATCATATCATCAAAACCCTATCGAATATCAAGAGCATCCATCTTGGGCTACACAACATGCAAATCCTCTACATGCCAACAGCAGACTTCTATTTGCAGAGCAGTGTTCCACACAAACGTGCATTCAGAAAGTATTCAGACCCATTGACTTTTTCCACATTTTGTTACATTACAGCCTTATTCTAAAATGGATTAAATAGTTTTTCCCCTCATCAATCTACACACAATACCGCATAATGACAAAGCAAAAACAGTTTAGATTTTTTTGCAAATGTATAAAAAAAAAAAGGAAATATCACATTTACATAAGTATTCAGACCCTTTATACTCAGTACTTTGTTGAAGCACCTTTGGCAGCGATTACAGCCTCGAGTCTTCTTGGGTATGACGCTACAAGCTTGGTACACCTGTATTTGGTGAGTTCCTCCATTCTTCCCTGCAGATCCTCTCAAGCTCTGTCAGGTCGGATTGGGAGCGTCGCCGCACAGCTATTTTCAGGTCTCTCCAGAGATGTTCGATCGGGTTCAAGTCCGGGCTCTGGCTGGGCCACTCAAGGACAATCAGAGACTTGTCCCGAAGCCATTTCTGCGTTGTCTTGGCTGTGTGCTTAGGGTCGTTGTCCTGTTGGAAGGTGAACCTTCGCCCCAGTCTGAGGTCCTGAGCGCGCTGAAGCAGGTTTTCACCAAGGATCTCGCTGTACTTTGCTCTATTCATCTTTCCCTCGATCCTGACTAGTCTCCCAGTCCCTGCCGCTGAAAAACATCCTCACAGCATGATGCTGCCACCACGCTTCACCGTAGGGATGGTGGCAGGTTTCGTCCAGACGTGACGCTTGGCATTCAGGCCAAAGAGTTCAATCTTGGTTTCATCAGACCATAGAATCTTGTTTCTCATGGTCAGAGAGTCCTTTAGGTGCCTTTTGGCAAACTCTAAGCGGGTTGTCATGTGCCTTTTACTGAGGAGTGGCTTCCGCCTGGCCACTCTACCATAAAGGCCTGATTGGTGGAGTGCTGCAGAGATGGTTGTCCTTCTGAAAGGTTCTCCCATCTCCACAGAGGGACTCTGGAACTCTGGAGCTCTGTCAGAGTGACCATTGGGTTCTTGGTCACCTCCCTGATCAAGGCTCTTCTCCCCAGATTGCTCAGTTTGGCCGGGCGGCCAGCTCTAGGAAGAGTCTTGCTGATTCCAAACTTCTTCCATTTAAGAATGATGGAGGCCACTGTGTTCTTGGGGACCTTCAATGCTGCAGAAATGTTTTGGTACCCTTCCCCAGATCTGTGCCTTGACACAATCCTGTCTCGGAGCTCTACGGACAATTCCTTCGACTGCATGGCTTGGTTTTTGCTCTGACATGCACTGTCAGCTGTGGGACCTTATATAGACAGGTGTGTGCCTTTCCAAATCATGTCCAATCAACTGAATTTACCACAGGTGGACAACAATCAAGTTGTAGAAACATCAAGGATGATCAATGGAAACAGGATGCACCTGAGCTCAATTTCGAGTCTCATAGCAAAGGGTCTGAATACTTATGTAAATAAGGTATTTCTGTTTTCGCTTTGTCATTATGGAGTATTGTGTGTAGGTTGATGAAAAATATATATGTAATCCATTTTAGAATAAGCCTGTAACGTAACAAAATGTGGAAAAAGTCAATACTTTCCGAATGCACTGTATGTCCATGTAAAATGAAAACAAATGTATTAATGAAACACAAGCCATAATCTTACACACCATACCCGGGGCTCCCTCGCAGGGAGAATGAAACTGAGATGGCCACAAACAGCATGGTGCTCCATTTCCCGCCCGCATTATGGGACATGCCAGAATCAAATACACACAGGACTGTGTGAGACCGTACCAAACCCCCACTTCTGGGGGTTGTTCTTAATCCTAGGATTCAGGGCTATAATAACAACATTATTTGCTTGTTGTCTAGACAGAACTTCGGTGTCTGCCAGAATTCTTAAGCCAGAATTCAGAGAGTGAACAGTGCAGAACTTGCATGAATCATCAAAATTAAGGGAAGTAGAAACTCGGCACCAGAGAGGTTGAAGGTGCAGGTAGTTTTACAGACGCTTGGGATGCGTCCCAAATGGCACCCTATCACCTATATAGTGCACTACCTTTGCCCAGAGCCCTATGGGCCCTGGTCAAAATAAGTGCACTATGTAGGGAATAGGGTGCCATTTGAGACACATCCTTGGTTTAAAGACAGCCACATTAGGGTAGACTACATTTTCCAATGACATGGCAAAACATTCAGCAGACGTTTAGACAATCACTCCCTTTTAACGACTGAAACGCTTCATCTGTTAAACTGAAAAATCTAAGGGAAGTTGAACGGAGAACCATTGCTAAAGGAAACAACTTCCTAAAAGGGTCCTAAATCTATGTACTCTGTCTACACTGCCTACACCTGCTTGCTCTGAGAAAAAGCAAAGTATTTTCTGTGCAGTATCAACATTACAAAAATAAATGTTGACTACCCATCCTCCCTCTCCCTTCCTGTCTTGTCTGGCCAGGTGAACCGTGGATAAACGTACATGTGTGTGTTCACGACTACACCATGTTGACTATTTCAGAGCCTTTCAATTCCCCACAGAAAATGTCAAACCACTGTCCAACCAGAGGGGCTAACGGAACTGAGAACAAGACAAATGTAATCTTCTATCCAGAAAACACAGTTTGGCAATAAAGCAATCAACTGCCCAATTGCCAGCGATGTGCCAATTTCCAAACGGTCCAGTCAGACAGCTGTACATAGCAAAACCATTATGCAGATAAAACAGTCAGACCCCATCTGCTAAGAGAGGGGCAGACTAAAATTGAACTGTCTAGAGGACTCGTGATGATTAGACTTACGAATAACAAGAGGAGCTTCTAGGAATTTTAAGATCTGCAAAGTCGTAAAGGATTTCAGACAAAACCCTCTTATCTGTTATTGATAAGTGAATTCCCTGAAGTGCATAATTCTAACAAATGTCTAACTAACACATGCAATAGATTAACCTAACTGCCAGTGCCAGCTGGGCAGCATGGATTAAACCCCACCAGACAGGCTATGTAGCAGCAAGGGTCGCATTAATGCAGTATTCCATGTTTTTCACGAAAATTACATATAAAACACATAAGAAATATCTTTGTAAACACAGATCTAAAATGCTTCTTATTGTAATTTCTGCTCAGCATCAGACTAATTTGTGCTTCAGTTCACAAACACATTCTATTAGCAGACAGCACTCTGACTGATTTGTAGCTGGTAAAATTTTACTTCAAGCAAAACATTAGGAAATTGTGCTGGCTATATTTCTAATGTTTATCATAGAAAGAATGTAATGGCCATGCAAAAATACCTTGCTTTTTCATTGTAAACTAATTTACTTGTGTGGCTGCTAGCCAAATAGCATTGCACTTCTGTTGTCATCTGATGAAAATGAAGCTATTTTCTGCCAAATGTGTTGCACCAATTTATTTTCTATGAAGGAAAACTAGTTGCATGCCCCTGATCACAACTGAAGCAACAAAAAACAAAAAAACACTGGACTTTCAATATAAAACGCAGGTGAAATGGTTTAAAACAGATTTTTGGAAGGACTGTGTTTTGAAAATGCAGATTTCTGAACTCTAACACGACCCCTGACCAGACAATTAAGACACGATAAAGCCACTGACTGTACGCACAGCAACTAGTAATGAAGATAACCAACCCATTAAACCATCAAGCAGCCCAAAAGCATGTGATGTAAACATACTACATTGTCCAGCGCTCACACTAGGCTATTTTGCCCATTGAGTATTATCGCTCTGGGTTATCAAACGCTCTTTTTGACGGCTCACTGGCACACAGAGCAATCGTTTATAAAGCAGGCAGGCGGCGTAGGCATACTGCCAGATAGAGACAGGATATAAAGGTTTCCATGTGAGAGGCGCGGACCACCACATGAACAGAACAGTGGAGTGTGTGGGGGGCCTCCTGGGGCAGCTCCGCGTCGGAGCCCAGTCATCTGGAGTGAAGAGTGGAGTGGGGGGCCTCCTGGGGCAGCTCCCCGTCGGAGCCCAGTCATCTGGAGTGAAGAGTGGAGTGGGGGGCCTCCTGGGGCAGCTCCGCGTCGGAGCCCAGTCATCTGGAGTGGAGTGAGAGCAGCCGGGGCAGACTAAACAGAGCCGAGGAAGTCTGGATGTGCGTGGCAACACCTGGCCGCAACACAAGCCCTCTCTCTCTCTCTCCATCTCCCTCCATCCACAGATCATTGAAAAAATCTCTGGCTCGGACAAGGGCTATGCACACAGACTACACTATAAGGCTACAGACTACACTGCACTATTCAGACTTCAATGCAGATGACACAGGACTCCCTACAGAGCTGCTTACTGACCACAGTCAACACATATCACTATCTGCTCTTGGTCCTTTGTAGCTCACTTGGTAGAGCATGGTGCTTGTAACGCCAGGAAAGTGGGTTCGATTCCCGGGACCACTCATAAGTAAAATGTATGCATGCATGACTAAGTCGCTTTGGATAAAAGCATCTGCTAAATGGCATATTACAAGGGCCATGCACACAGACTATACTATTTGGCTATAGACTACACTGTTCAGACAGGGGTCTATTCAATGCAGATGACACAGGACCTCCTAAGTTACTGCTAACTGACCACAGCCGAAGCCCACACACTTAAACAGACCTACTCTGACAAGGGCCATGCATTCACAGGTTAGAAAGACTAGCTCTGGTCTCCACCACACTACTCCTCTGACTGACATGCCTAGGGTTACTTATAACCTAGACCAGGGGCATCCAACTCATTTTTGCCCTGGGGGCCGCATTCGGTCTTGAATGAGTTCGGGAGGACTGCACTGAAAAGTGCTTACAGTGGGGGGAAAAAGTATTTAGTCAGCCACCAATTGTGCAAGTTCTCCCACTTAAAAAGATGAGAGAGGCCTGTAAATTTCATCATAGGTACACGTCAACTATGAAAGACAAATTGAGAAAAAAAAATCCAGAAAATCACATTGTAGGATTTTTTATGAATTTATTTGCAAATTATGGTGGAAAATAAGTATTTGGTCACCTACAAACAAGCAAGATTTCTGGCTCTCACAGACCTGTAACTTCTTCTATAAGAGGCTCCTCTGTCCTCCACTCGTTACCTGTATTAATGGCACCTGTTTGAACTTGTTATCAGTATAAAAGACACCTGTCCACAACCTCAAACAGTCACACTCCAAACTCCACTATGGCCAAGACCAAAGAGCTGTCAAAGGACACCAGAAACAAAATTGTAGACCTGCACCAGGCTGGGAAGACTGAATCTGCAATAGGTAAGCAGCTTGGTTTGAAGAAATCAACTGTGGGAGCAAATATTAGGAAATGGAAGACATACAAGACCACTGATAATCTCCCTCGATCTGGGGCTCCACGCAAGATCTCACCCTGTGGGGTCAAAATGATCACAAGAACGGTGAGCAAAAATCCCAGAACCACACGGGGGGTCCTAGTGAATGACCTGCAGAGAGCTGGGACCAAAGTAATAAAGCCTACCATCAGTAACACACTACGCCGCCAGGGACTCAAATCCTGCAGTGCGAGACGTGTCCCCCTGCTTAAGCCAGTACATGTCCAGGCCCGTCTGAAGTTTGCTAGAGTGCATTTGGATGATCCAGAAGAGGATTGGGAGAATGTCATATGGTCAGATGAAACCAAAATAGAACTTTTTGGTAAAAACGCAACTGTTTGGAGGACAAAGAATGCTGAGTTGCATCCAAAGAACACCATACCTACTGTGAAGCATGGGGTTGGAAACATCATGCTTTGGGGCTGTTTTTCTGCAAAGGGACCAGGACGACTGATCCGTGTAAAGGAAAGAATGAATGGGGCCATGTATCGTGAGATTTTGAGTGAAAACCTCCTTCCATCAGCAAGGGCATTGAAGATGAAACGTGGCTGGGTCTTTCAGCATGACAATGATCCCAAACACACCGCCCGGGCAATGAAGGAGTGGCTTCGTAAGAAGCATTTCAAGGTCCTGGAGTGGCCTAGCCAGTCTCCAGATCTCAACCCCATAGAAAACCTTTGGAGGGAGTTGAAAGTCTGTGTTGCCCAGCGACAGACCCAAAACATCACAGCTCTAGAGGAGATCTGCATGGAGGAATGGGCCAAAATACCAGCAACAGTGTGTGAAAACCTTGTGAAGACTTACAGAAAACGTTTGACCTGTGTCATTGCCAACAAAGGGTATATAACAAAGTATTGAGAAACTTTAGTTTTTGACCAAATACTTATTTTCCACCATCATTTGCAAATAAATTCTTAAAAAATCCTACAATGTGATTTTCTGGATTTTTTTTCCTAATTTTGTCTGTCATAGTTGACCTGTACCTATGATGAAAATTACAGGCCTCTCTCATCTTTTTAAGTGGGAGAACTTGCACAATTGGTGGCTGACTAAATACTTTTTTTCCCCACTGTATATTTCCTTGCCGTCAAAATCCACACAAAAATGGTCCTCTATCAATTGTTTTGGGAATTTACGGTGCTCCCTGACTGTCTAGTGATTGTTAGCGAGCTGGACAGTCAAGAAACTGTATGAATATAGGTTGATTATCATTTCTAAACAGTTTCGATTTGGTTTTAGTTATTTCAAAGTATATTGAGATCATTTCCCCCCCCCAAAAAAAAGAATTGTCAAACCACCCGCGGGCTGGATTGGACCCCCTCGCCGGCTGTATGTTTGACACCCTGACCTAGACATCCGGAGTCTAGATCATGGGTTGTCAATCACTGCAGCTAGGAGGTTACTAGATCTATCATATTGGCATAATAGTGAGTCATCTGATGATTACCTTAAGGAAACAGTCAAGATTGATGATGACTGAGCTTTTGACAGGAGCCTTCAGAAAACTGTTGCCCTGAGGTAAAGGAGGAAGGCTAGTTCACCTTCTGTTTGCCTGTAGGTCAGTCTCTATTAAACCTTACTGACTCTCCATTCCTCTGTGTCTATTGTAGCTTGTATGGGAGCATAATGCATGTATGAAGCAGACAGAGGCAACATGAAAAGACAACCTTGACTGAGGAAAGACTGACTGGTGAAGGAAAAACCAGAGAAGAACAGACACCGCAGGCCATCCCAGATGGGCTGCTTCGCTTCAGTAGGCTACAACGAGTGTGAAACGTTTGAGAAGACACACACACACACACACTCCCCCTACGCTAGACACCTCTCACACAGAAGGGTTGTCATAGGGGGAACGTTGTACTGACGTACGGAAAACCGAGTCACAGCCTATAGAAGAAACATGCAAAAGAACAGAGAGAGGAGCGATAGAAAAAGAAGGCAAACTGTATGCAGTATGGAAAGGAGCATGTAGGCTAGTTTGCAATACGTAGTAGTACCCTTTTGATTTAAAGAAAGGCATCAAGCCCCACATTTCAAGGCAGTGAACCGCAATACAGCCAATTCACCTGACTCTCCTCCCATTGATATTCAGCTGGAGAGGCAAGGCAACACTGAGAAGCCTTTTCATTCCAACGCAGAAACTTAGAGGAGATTGCTGCAATGGATTTCTGACAAAGCCTATTGATTGCGCCTTAAAAATGGGTCAGACTGCTCTGCAGAGCCGGACGAGCGGAGAGGGCAACGTGGCCAAATTAAGCCTCTGTCTGGACGGATGCTGTGCTGCCCCATCTTAAAATGTTTTAGCGAATCACGCCATATAAAAAAAAAACATCTAACTTTCTAATCAATATGGCTGCTAGGCTAAATCGTATTTGCAGCTGCCGTCACCTTGCGTGTGGATCTAGTTTGAGCCGGGAGAATCGGTTTCACGCGGCGGAATACAACTAGCCAACACCAAGTGACAACAATAACATATGGGCATGGCCTCTTCTCACTGTGTAGATTTAGATTAACAGCAAATGAATGCCACTAATCTGCTTTCATTCAAAACATCTGGCCCAGCCTGCTGGACTGTGTAAACCAGCATGAACCTAATCCAGCTAGGCGGGAGGGTGGGACAGGACAGCGCTGAGGGTGAGTAAAACCAGCTCCCAATACCATTTCAATTGTCTTGTTGGCGTCCCTTTCCAAGATGTAGGTTACCCTTCACAAAACACAATCAAATACATTTCCTTCATTTTAGGGGCAGGAGTCAACAGGGCTCCTAATTTAGCTGGGCATCGCGTGCTGACGATACAGCCTGTGGAAGTGTGTGTGTTCCCTTTAAGGACACACATACAGGCTCTATTTTCTGACCGATGACTGAGTGAATGCTGAGACAGTGGCCCCTGCTAACTTTCCAAAAATGCACTCTCTCTCTCTCGCTCTCTCTCCGCAGGCTAATGTTCGGCCTAGGAAGGACGGAGGCTGGGCCTTGATCTTAATCGCCAGCTTCCTGGCTTTTCCCCACTCACACACTCAGCTCCTCCAGGCCCACTTCCCAAAATGCTAGAGAGACTGAGTGGGTGCATCTCAATAGTCTAAAGTGGCTTCCTCCCCTCGTCTGCACTGACCTTTAGTCATGGGATAGATTCATGTCATATATTAGCTGCCTACTAAGTAGGCTAGCCTAATAGCTTTCACCAGTCAATTTTTGTCACATCGGTGCAGGAGGAAAGGAGGCCTAAATGGTGAGAGAAAGCCACTTATGACAACTGAGATGCACCCGGTGTGATTGCAGACTGTGCTGCATAAGAGTGGATCTGAAACGATTCTTCCAGTCTCGCACTATATGCTCACTGTGCCAACTGGAGGCGAAGGAGCAAATGGAGTTAGAATAGCTAGCTGTTTAGTAGTTAGCTCACAGCAGCAGGCAGTGTTATAGGCAATAGACGCTAGCAGAGCGAACAGCAGCAATTGTCACCTCCCCGTAGTGTTGGGAATAGCGGCTCAGCCCCAGACTGTTCCCATTTACTGCTTGGCAACGGCATTCCATTCAAAACGGCAGGTGACTTCATCAGACAGCGAGCGAAGGAAAAAGCCCAGTGAGCAAACAATAACAGGACCGGTTCACACTAAACAATCCATCAATCCTGATCTGGGACCAGCAGTCGGGTGCCAAAGACTGTGGCTGGTGGAAAACAGTGCAGAAAAACACTCACAGACTAACACTGATCTTAGAGGTCTGTGGAATGCGGCCTATCCGCTAGGCCTTGATTAGCCCCAACTATTCCTTGAGCGAAATTGCATCTGAGACGAGAGGAAATGGTAAATAAATTGCATTGCAAAGCTGCAACTACTGACAGTTTGAATGTGGCCTCTAAATGGCAAACGCACAGACAAATGGCCTGAGAATACCTTCAGGCGTCTCCCAGACTGCTGGTAGCAGACACAGTAGTTTATTGACGATTACATTACGATTAGACAATAATAGTGGCTCAGGTCTGAATAGCGTCAATAGACCCAAGGAAGCTATAAGTGCTTAAGAGTAACCCAGCAAGCTCTACTGATCGAGCTCTACTGTCTGCAGCCCATCCCTTCCCCTATCCTAAATGACAAGCGAGCACTCAGTGAGACCACAGAGCAGACACACAGACCAGGGCGGAGAGGCCTGTCTATGACACACACACCACACACTTAAAAAATGTGCAACATGTGAAATGTGTGGTGGTGTTCCCCAGTTTGAGAGGAGCAGTGGTTTGAAGTGTTCTTCCCCTCCTCCATGGCGTGAATGAGACAGAGGATGTTCCTATGATCTGGAGAGACTCACATTTCCTCTCTGTTTCACATTCCTGGGATTCCGAGTGAAGACCACTGCAGCAGCCCATTTAAAACCATTTCCCATATGGAAAAAAAAGACCCAGGCCTTCACTGCACTAATAAGATACTTTTTGTATTATTATTGCAGGATGCCTCATTATTGAAGAATAGCCTTGGCTTACTGCATCATAGAGGACTTGGGCAAAATATAAATGTACAGCCTTTTAAAAGGTCAAACTAAGTACTTGTTTTTCTATAATCCAGCCAACAGAAGATAGCATTTGTATGGACAGAGGTAACATTACAGGCTACTTTGTTAGTAACAAGTGATTACCTTGGTATTATGCAATTAGGTCTGTATGGTAAACACTTTCAAAGTAATGGAATATTCCAAACAACCAGACAACTCTTGCCGGACCGCGAGGAAGCCTTCTTCACTCAGTGCTTTTTTCCAGTACATTACAAGATTAAATATTTAATTTGGCTGGTCCTAGGAGATAGAGGGGTCTGGAATTCAATCTGATCCTGGAGAAACATGAAACACAGGGCTTGCAATCGCCTCCTCTCCCCAGTCAAAACACTGCTTTCTCATGTAAACAGACAAATGTTTGGGTTATAAGAAACCGTGAATAGGACCAAATAGGACAGAAAGTAAAGGGGTCTCAGGCTGGCTTCCTTCCCTAAGGAATAGTGTCTTAAAACAGGGGGAATGCACTACAAGCTGAGGCTATACAGGGGTGCTGAAAGTTCATTACCAACACAAATCAAAGTACTGATGGAAAATCTTGAAACACTAGTGCAGTAAACAATGGAAATATTAGCTACAAATGCAAACTATTTGGAACATGCATACAAATTGCTGGTCTAAATCAATACTACATTTGGTAATGGTGTGTCAGTCTGCAGAGCTCTGTCTACTATGGGCAGTCTCTGCACATTCGGGTGGCAGGTAGCCTAGTGGTTAAGAGCGTTGGGCCATTAACCGAAAGGTCGCTGGTTCGAATCCCCGCGCTGACTAGGTGGGAAATGTGTCGATGTGCCCTTGAGCAAGGCACCTAACCCTAATTGCTCCTGTAAATCGCTCTGGGTAAGAGCGTCTGCTGAATGACTAAAATGTGTAACTAGCTATGTATAATAATGTCACTGATATTTGAATTTACTAGTACTGTAATTCAGATTATAGGACAACACATGTGACAAAGACTGGGCAAACAAAACTGTTGCAAGTTGTAACAATTAACTAATGCAACCATTGTGATGACCCCAAATGTGTTGGCTAGCTAGCTAACGGTAATTCAATGTTAACCACGACTATGTCAGCTAGCTAGCTAGCTAAACTAACGTTGGCTAGCATTACACAAACTGAAAAATAAACACATTTACTTGTTAGAAAAACCGTATGCTTATTCGAAGCGTAGCAACGACATTTGATCAGTGTGTTTGTAAATATAACATCGCGTTGATGTGAATAACAAAGTGTAAACATTCACGCAGAAGACTAGCCAACTACTACTGTAGCTAGCTAGTAACGTTAGCTTGATAGCGCCATTAGCTAACAAGCAACTGAAGCTAGAGACAGCGAGGGGGTTTTACATTCTCACCTGTCAACCGCAGTTTCACTGGGCCATTTCTCCTAACTCCTTGATTAGACATTCCCGTTTGTGTTCCAGCTTGACGTGGGGTTATCAAAAATATTTATAATACATGTGTCTAGCTATTTCACAAAAATGAATCCCTATTTAACCCCTATGGCTATGGCAGTTTCACAGTGAATGAAGAAGAATGGAGTCACGGCACAGTGGCCCGGATGAGCACAGCTCTAGCGCTATACACCACCGTCTCGAGCACATACTCCGAAAGAACCAAAAATAAAAGGCTAATTTCCAATAAACCAGGATCTCTGCCCGAAAGAAACGGTGCTCTGTGGCGTCCAAGGCTGCTTCAAAAGCCAAGGGTGAGCTCCTCTCCCGCTGGGGGTGGCATTTCTGCTTGAAGTGGGGGTAGCTGAAATTTCCAAGCGGAGATGTCTTGCTGGTCTCAATTTTTGGATAGTGAACCTCCCCTCTAGTGACATCACTCACAAGGTTAAAACACAAGCAAAAAATGGATGTAGAATGTTTATTTAAATGAGAGGAAATGATTGGACATATTTTACTTTTTTTAATGTTGTGTTCATCAATATGGTAGGCAACCACAGTCTCTGTCACTGAGGACTGCCTCACTAGACTGATCTAAGGTCAGTTTTATGTTTCACTCGTCCTCATGGTTATGAATAGGTTTTGTGGAGCCACTGGAGGGTAAATTGACCCTACACTTGTGTGTTCATAAAAGCATTGTCTGGATCTTTATGGCACAGGACTGTGGACATACACCACTTTCTGTCTGTTCCTCTTGAACCACTACATTACCAAGCATAGCACAAGTCTGCAGCAACTAACTGGAGAGACCTAACTGGAGAGAAGGGGGTTGATATGTAGTAGTCTACATTAATCAATCAATCAATCAAATTGTATTTATAAAGCCCTTTTTACATCAGCAGATGTCACAAAGTACTATACAGAAACCCAGCCTAAAACCCCAGACTGCAAGCAATGCAGAAGTAGAAGCACGGTGGCTAGGAAAAACTCCCTAGAAAGGCAGAAACCTAGGAAGAAACCTAGAGAGGAACCAGGCTCTGAGGGGTGGCCGGATGGAGATTATAACAGGACATGGCCATTAAGGCCAGATTTTTCTCCAAGATGTTCAAACGTTCATAGATGACCAGCAGGGTCAAATAATAATTACAGTGGTTGTAAAGGTTGCAACAGGTCAGTACATCAGCAGTAAATGTCACTTGGCTTTTCATAGCTGGGCATTTAGAGGTTGAAATAGCAGGTGCGGTAGAGAGAGAGGGAGTTGAAAACAGCAGGTCTGGGACAAGGTAGCACGTCCGGTGAACAGGTCAGGGTTCCATAGCCGCAGGCAGAAGAGTGGAAACTGGAGCAGCAGCACGACCAGGTGGACTGGGGACAGCAAGGAGTCATCAGGCCAGGTAGTCCTGAGGCATGGTCGTAGGGCTCAGGTCCTCTGGGATGGGAGGGAGAGGGAGAGAGAGTTTCTCAATCGGAATAGTAAACTACCCCTCATACCATACCTCATTCCTATCATAGACTATCCACAGGAGGGGGTACTAGGGAGACATAAGAACATAGGCCTAATGATTGGTTGCACATGAGGGGTGCTTCGGGCAGAGCATAACGTGATTGGAGGTAGGCCTACATTAACCAAAAATAACCATTGGCACTGGCACTTTTTCCCCTGACACTTTATTGACATAAAATGGTTTATTTCTCCATCTACTGGCTGCTTTAAGAAGTGCATGAGACAAGCTAGAAGCCATATCACAGAATATATCACATTCAATGAACAGCATAGGGAAAGTTTTGCCCACACAAAGACAGACAGGTCAGGTGATAAACCCGCAAGGAGCCCTCTTGCCCAGGTCAAAATTGCACAAAAAAATAAGCCTTTACTGGGATTTAAACTGTGCCTCCAAATAAGACTATGACCTTTCATGTTAACCAGGATACATAAACTGTGTTATCCTTTGATGTGTGTGTGTGTGTGTGTGTATGTGTGTGTGTGTGTGTGTGTGTGTGTGTGTGTGTGTGTGTGTGTGTGTGTGTGTGTGTGTGTGTGCGTGCGTGCGTGCGTGCGTGCGTGCGTGCGTGCGTGCGTGCGTGCGTGCGTGCGTGCGTGTGTGTGTGTACTGACCCATCATTCAGCTGTTTCCCAAAAAAGTGGCGGGGTGTTCACTTTGTTGTAGTTTTAATCTCAGAATGACCCTTTAAGTCAATGTATGGTAACTGCTCGTCCTCCGACCGCAAGGCACTACAGAGAGTAGTGTGTACGGCCCAGTACATCACTGGGGCCAAGCTTCCTGCCATTCAGGACCTCTATACCAGGCGGTGTCAGAGGAAGGCCCTAAAAATTGCCAAAGACTCCAGCTACCCAAGTCATAGACTGTTCTCTCTGCTACCGCACGGCAAGCGGTACCGGAGCGCCAAGTCTAGGTCCAAAAGACTTCTTAACAGCTTCTACCCCCAAGCCATAAGACTCTTGAACTAACCAAATGGCTACCCGGACTATTACCTCTACCTACATGTACATATTACCGCGGTTACCTCGACTAACCTGTGCCCCCGCACATTGACTCTGTACCGGTACCCTCTGTACATAGCCTTGTTACTGGTATTTTATTGTTGCTCTTTAATTATTTGTTATTTTTCTATTTTCAATTTTTTTGTTCATTTTCTATTTCTTTTTTTTATTTTATTTTATTATTGTTTACTTCAGTTTATTTAGTAAATACTTTCTTAACACTTATTTTTTCTTAAAACTGTATTGTTGGTTAAGGGCTTGTAAGTAAGCATTTCAATGTAAGGTTGTATTCGGCGCATGTGACAAATAACATTTGATTTGATAAGTTGGTAAAAAATGTTGGTTAAAGGCCAGATGCAGATGTTTTTATATCAATATCAAATAATTTCTGGGTAACAATTAAGTACTTACTGTAATAGATTTCCATTAAATTGGCAAAATTAGCTTTTTAGCAAAAATATCTTTCTCAAGCAAGAATGTTGCTAGGACTGTCTGGGAGTGGTCTGAGTGGGGAGGGGAAAACTGAAAACTAGCTGTCAGAGGTTTGGAACTGTTTGTTATTGGTCTATTAATCTATTTACCGCATGGTGATGTCACCATGGAAAGCTGAAACACACGCCTATGCAAACCTGCTGATTGGAAGGTCCTTTGTAGATTGTATTTTCAACCAGCAACACTCAGGAAATAACACTGATCAGTGTTAGTTTCATAATCTATTGTACAATATGATATAAAAGACATGAAAAACAGAATTTTGACTGCACTGGTCCTTTAAAATGTGGCATCAAAATGAACATCATCAGGCTATATCTTGGTTTACTTTTTAATAGAACTTTCATAGAAAACTCACACTTTCATTGAATTTAGTTAAAGGCACAATCTGTAATATCAACAGCCTGAGTATCACTTTATTTGGTAAACTGAGGGATGAAGCTGGACACACACACACACACACACACACACACACACACACACACACACACACACACACACACAAATAAGGACATTGTAGACAGTTATAAGGACATTGCAACAGTAACTTTCTCCTACAATCTCTAACAACAGGAATAGAGCCACCACCAACCACATCACTAGCTAGGGTACTGAGTTTCATATACACCTCTGGCAGGGACAGGAATACACTTATCGATCGATTGATCCATCTATCTATCTATCTATCTATTAAATTCTCCCCGAAGGACAATCCTTGTGCAGTGTAAAAATATGTTTACATACATTTAAAAAAACATGCACACAGTAAATACAGTGGGGAGAACAAGTATTTGATACACTGCCGATTTTGCAGGTTTTCCTACTTACAAAGCATGTAAAGGTCTGTAATTTTTATCATAGGTACACTTCAACTGTGAGAGACGGAATCTAAAACAAAAATCCAGAAAATCACATTGTATGATTTTTAAGTAATTAATTTGCATTTTATTGCATGACATAAGTATTTGATACATCAGAAAAGCAGAACTTAATATTTGGTACAGAAACCTTTGTTTGCAATTACAGAGATCATACGTTTTCTGTAGGTCTTGACCAGGTTTGCACACACTGCAGCAGGGATTTTGGCCCACTCCTCCATACAGACCTTCTCCAGATCCTTCAGGTTTCTGGGCTGTCGCTGGGCAATACAGACTTTCAGCTCCCTCCAAAGATTTTCTATTGGGTTCAGGTCTGGAGACTGGCTAGGCCTGTCTGAGGAGTATTTTTCTCCGCTCATACCGGAGTAATAAAGGACTAATGCACTAATTTAGTGGGGGAAAAAAAAACAATCAAAAAAATGTATTATTCTTTTTTATTTTGTTTAAAAAAAAATCTTATTTTTTCAGCGCCCCTACCTCCCACGGCTATGCATATTGAACATTGAGATTGCCAAAGGCCACTGTCTTTGGCAAATGACAGCAGTGGCAAGGAGTGGAACGTTAGCTAAAAAGACTGGTACCCAGACTAGATTATATAAAGGCTATGCAACTCTTCTGCCAGGCCCTGGAGCTGCTGATACCTATGAGAATATTACAGCTGACCCAGGCAACACAGCTACCAGAGAGAACCTCAGAGAGGAAGCTAGCAGTGCCACCTATAAGTCTCTCAATACAGGCTCCAGGGGCCTCATTTATAAACCGTGCTTACATACAAAATATACCCCAAAATGTGCATGCGCCAGATTTCACGCTAAAATTGGCATTTATAAAAATGTAACTTGACATGAGAATGTGCTTACCTCCATCTCCCCGCAAACTTTAGACCATGCATACGCTAGTATTTAAAATACTGTATTGCAAGCTGGCAAGTAAGTATTTTGTGCAAATGGGGATTTGGTAAAAATTTGCTTATTCATAAAAACTGAAAACAGGAACACATATGAACAAGAATGCAGCCATTTGCCGTTAGTGAGAAAAAGCGAAAATCTATCTGTTTTATTTTTTAAATCTAAAATACAGACATAGGAGTCTTTTTCCTATTTATTTTATTTTCATAATCATTGCAGAATACATTCCTCACCTTTTAAGACAAATTACCATGCATGCGCATCTCTCATTTAATTGGACCTAGTAGCCTAGTGTCACGCTCTGGCTCCGGGACTCTGTATGTTGAGCCAGGGTGTGTTCGTTTCTTTGTGTTCGGTTTCTTGGTTGGGTTGTTCTAGGTTGTTGTATTTCTTTGTTTGAGTGACTCCCAATCAGAGGTAACGAGTGTCAGCTGTTGGCTCGTTGTCTCTGATTGGGAGCCATATTTAAACTGTCTGTTTTCACCTTGTGTTTGTGGGTTTTTGTTCCTAGTCAGTCATTGTCACTGTGGACTTCACGAATCGTTATTTGTTTTGTTGTTTCGTGTTTCGCTTTAATTAAATAAAGCATCATGTTCGTGCAACACGCTGCGCTTTGGTCTACTTCGCTACTAGACGATCGTGACAGAAAAACCCACCACAACTGGACCAAGCAGCGAGTTGAGGAGCTGAGTGACGAGGGTTGGAGACAGAGGAGCGAGAGGTGGGCGAGAATGATGGAGGCCTGGCCCACGGGGAGGAGAGACCCCCAGAAAATTTTTAGGGGGGGGCTCACGACGTCGGGGCAGCAGGAGGCCGCTATGGAGCGGTCCAGCGGGGTTGCAGAGGAGGCCGCCAGGTTACGGGGGCCACTGGTAGAAGAGGGGATGGAAGGTGTGGAGGCACGGCGAGAGGTACTGGGGTGTGTTGCCAGTCCGGTCCGGCCCGTTCCAGATCCCGGTGTAGGGCCAGTGGTGTGTGTCCCTAGTACGGTCCGGTCTGTTCCTGCTCCCCGCATCAAGTCTGTGGTGCGTCTCGTCAGCCCGGCTCTGCCCGTTCCTGCTCCCCGCACCAGGTCTGTGGTGCGCGTCGCCAGCCCGGTCCGGCCCATTCCTGCTCCCCGCATCAAGTCTGTGGTGCGTCTCGTCAGTCCGGCTCTGCCCGTTCCTGCTCCCCGCACAAAGCCTACAGTGTACGTCGCCAGCCCAGCCCGGCCTGTCCCTGCTCCACGCACAAAGCCTACGGTGTGCGTCGCCAGCCCAGCCCGGCCTGTCCCTGCTCCACGCACAAAGCCTACGGTGTGCGTCGCCAGCCCAGCCCGGCCTGTCCCTGCTCCACGCACAAAGCCTACGGTGTGCGTCGCCAGCCCAGCCCGGCCTGTCCCTGCTCCACGCACAAAGCCTACGGTGTGCGTCGCCAGCCCAGCCCGGCCTGTCCCTGCTCCACGCACAAAGCCTACGGTGTGCGTCGCCAGCCCAGCCCGGCCTGTCCCTGCTCCACGCACAAAGCCTACGGTGTGCGTCGCCAGCCCAGCCCGGCCTGTCCCTGCTCCACGCACCAAACCTACGGTGTGCGTCGCCAGCTCGGCCCGGCCAGTTCCTGCCACTCGCGCCAAGCCAGGGGTGCGCGTCGTCAGCCAGGTCCGGCCCGTCGCTGCTCCACGCACCAAGCCAAGGGGGCGCATCGTCAGCCAGGTCCGGTCCGTTCCTGCCTCACGCGCCAAGCCAGGGTGTGCGTCGTCAGCCTGGTCCAGCCTGTTCCTGCCACTGCGCACCAAGCCAGGGGTGCGAGTCGCCAGCCCGGCCCGGTCCGTTCCTGCCACTCGCACCAAGCCAGGGGTGCGAGTCGTCAGCCTGGTTCAGCCCGGTCCTGCTACTCGCACCAAGCCCGGGGTGCGAGTCGTCAGCCTGGTAAGACCGGTCAGCTGCTCCACAACGGAGCGTAAGCAATCCGCTCCGTCATTGTCCAGTCCAGATCCAGCCAGCGGGGTCAGACCGGACCAGGGGCGCTATGGGGGGTTGTTTGGAGGGTGGTGGGCAAGGCCGGGGCCAGAACCGCCGCCGAGGAGGTATGCCCGCCCAGCCCTCCCTTGTTTAGCCCTTATTGAGGCGCGGTCGCAGTCCGCGCCTTTAGGGGGGGGTACTGTCACGCTCTGGCTCCAGGACTCTGTATGTTGAGCCAGGGTGTGTTCGTTTCTTTGTGTTCGGTTTCTTGGTTGGGTTGTTCTAGGTTGTTGTATTTCTTTGTTTGAGTGACTCCCAATCAGAGGTAACGAGTGTCAGCTGTTGGCTCGTTGTCTCTGATTGGGAGCCATATTTAAACTGTCTGTTTTCACCTTGTGTTTGTGGGTTTTTGTTCCTAGTCAGTCATTGTCACTGTGGACTTCACGAATCGTTATTTGTTTTGTTGTTTCGTGTTTCGCTTTAATTAAATAAAGCATCATGTTCGTGCAACACGCTGCGCTTTGGTCTACTTAGCTACTAGACGATCGTGACACCTAGTAAATAGATAGGCTATGTATTTCAAGTTTTGCAATCCCATAGGCAGTTAGGTTTGTAATAGGCCTATACAGTCGACTTTAACAGGTGAACAGTTTATATTTTACATTGAAGTAGGCCTATGTACAGTGGGGGAAAAAGTGTTTAGTCAGCCACCAATTGTGCAAGTTCTCCCACTTAAAAAGATGAGAGAGGCCTGTAATTTTCATCATAGGTACACGTCAACTATGACAGACAAATTGAGAATTTTTTTCCCAGAAAATCACATTGTAGGATTTTTTATGAATTTATTTGCAAATTATGGTGGAAAATAAGTATTTGGTCACCTACAAACAAGCAAGATTTCTGGCTCTCACAGACCTGTAACTTCTTCTTTAAGAGGCTCCTCTGTCCTCCACTCGTTACCTGTATTAATGGCACCTGTTTGAACTTGTTATCAGTATAAAAGACACCTGTCCACAACCTCAAACAGTCACACTCCAAACTCCACTATGGCCAAGACCAAAGAGCTGTCAAAGGACACCAGAAACAAAATTGTAGACCTGCACCAGGCTGGGAAGACTGAATCTGCAATAGGTAAGCAGCTTGGTTTGAAGAAATCAACTGTGGGAGCAATTATTAGGAAATGGAAGACATACAAGACCACTGATAATCTCCCCTCGATCTGGGGCTCCACGCAAGATCTCACCCGTGGGGGTCAAAATGATCACAAGAACGGTGAGCAAAAATCCCAGAACCACACGGGGGGACCTAGTGAATGACCTGCAGAGAGATGGGACCAAAGTAACAAAGCCTACCATCAGTAACACACTACGCCGCCAGGGACTCAAATCCTGCAGTGCCAGACGTGTCCCCCTGCTTAAGCCAGTACATGTCCAGGCCCGTCTGAAGTTTGCTAGAGTGCATTTGGATGATCCAGAAGAGGATTGGGAGAATGTCATATGGTCAGATGAAACCAAAATAGAACTTTTTGGTAAAAACTCAACTCGTCGTGTTTGGAGGACAAAGAATGCTGAGTTGCATCCAAAGAACACCATACCTACTGTGAAGCATGGGGGTGGAAACATCATGCTTTGGGGCTGTTTTTCTGCAAAGGGACCAGGACGACTGATCCATGTAAAGGAAAGAATGAATGGGGCCATGTATTGTGAGATTTTGAGTGAAAACCTCCTTCCATCAGCAAGGGCATTGAAGATGAAACGTGGCTGGGTCTTTCAGCATGACAATGATCCCAAACACACCGCCCGGGCAACGAAGGAGTGGCTTCGTAGAAGCATTTCAAGGTCCTGGAGTGGCCTAGCCAGTCTCCAGATCTCAACCCCATAGAAAATCTTTGGAGGGGAGTTGAAGGTCTGTGTTGCCCAGCGACAGCCCCAAAACATCACTGCTCTAGAGGAGATCTGCATGGAGGAATGGGCCAAAATACCAGCAACAGTGTGTGAAAACCTTGTGAAGACTTACAGAAAACGTTTGACCTGTGTCATTGCCAACAAAGGGTATATAACAAAGTGTTGAGAAACTTTTGTTATTGACCAAATACTTATTTTCCACCATAATTTGCAAATAAATTCATTAAAAATCCTACAATGTGATTCTCATTTTGTCTGTCATAGTTGACGTGTACCTGTGATCAAAATTACAGGCCTCTCTCATCTTTTTAAGTGGGAGAACTTGCACAATTGGTGGCTGACTAAATACTTTTTTTCCCCACTGTATGCTACTACTGTAAGTACTGTAGATAATGTTTTTAGTAGCCTGCCCTAGACAATGTTTCAGAATTCGCAGGCAGCCCATCATATTTAGGTTGGGGGAAAAACTGCATTGCTTAATTTGTAAATCCGGAGTTGCCGGAACAAAAAGTGAGCGCGAGAGTGGGGTACCTGATGTGCTCTGAGGTAACTGAACGCATGAGGAAAAAATCACCTTTATAATAAAGCATTGCATACATATCATCGCATTTGCGTAGTTGCATAGAGCAGTAGAGTAGAGGTACTTACAAAAGTTGCACACATGGGGATTTTTTTTTTGTAGTTTAGGGTCTGGCCTTTTATAAACGCATTTCATGCAATTCTACATCATTTTACATGTCTGGAGACTTGTGGGGGGGGGGGACACATGTCCTCCCCACATTCTGAAATTGCATTTTTGTCCCCCACAGTTTTATCATTGGAATATGATACAAAACGAGGCAACTGTGTGCTTTAGGACCATGTGGACGCCTACGAGCGGTCGGGTAGGCTTTTTGGAGTGTTTATCTGACTGAATAAAAAAAAAAAAAAAAATGGTCAACCCCACATCTAAAACCAAAGTGGAACCCCTGCTATATTTGGAAGTTGATCAAATATTTTGGTAGACTACAGCAGACAGATGAGTATTTTCCTTTCAGCAGGAGCCATTTCAAATAAAATCAAACCACACAAAAAATTTCACATGCGCCGAATACAACAGGTCCACTTACACTGAAAAGCTTACTTACAAGCCCTTAACCAACAATGCAGTTTTAAGACAAATAAGTGTTCAGTAAAAAATAGATAACAAAAAAAAAAGTAAAATAACAGTAGCGAGGCTATATACAGGGGGTACCGGTACAGAGTCAATGTGCGGGGGCACTGGTTAGTCGAGGTAATTGAGGTAATTTGTACATGTAGGTAGAGTTAAAGTGACTATGCATAGATAATAAACAGAGAGTAGCAGCAGCGTAAAAGAGGGGGTGGGGAACAATGCAAATAGTCCGGGTAGCCATTTGTACTTATTAGGGATCCCCATTTGTATTTATTAGGGATCCCCATTAGCTGCTGCCAAAGCAGACATCATATAACATGATTACACCACTACATATCTACAATACAAAATGTTTAATACCACCATACAACAATATCACAATGTGTGCGTATGCATGTGTCTGTACCTTTGTGTGTGTCTCTTCACAGTCCCCGTTGTTCCATAAGGTGTATTTTTACCTGTTCTTTAAATCTGATTCTACTGCTTGCATCAGTTACCTGATGTGGAATAGAGTTCCATGTAGTCATGACTCTATGTAGTACTGTGCACCTCCCATAGTCTGTTCTGGACTTGGAGACTGGGAAGAGACCTCTGGTGGCATGTCTTGTGGGGTATGCATGGGTGTCCGAGCTGTGTGCTAGTAGTTTAAACAGACAGCTCGGTACATTCAGCTTGTCAACACCTCTTACAAAAACAAGTAGTGATGAAGTCAATCTCTCTTCCACTTTGAGCCATGAGAGATTGACATGCATGTCATTAATGTTTGCTCTCCGTGTACTTTTAAGGGCCAGCCATGCTGCCCTGTTCTGAGCCAACTGCAATTTTCCCAAGTCCCTCTTTGTGGCACCTGACCACACTACTGAACAGTAGTCTATATGCAACAAAAACTAGGGCCTGTAGGAACTGCCTTGTTGATAGTGTTGTTAAGAAGGCGGAGCAGCGCTTTATTATGGACAGACTTCTCCCCATCTTAGCTACTGTTGTATCAATATGTTTTGACCATGACAGTTTACAATCCAGGGTTCCTCCAAGCAGTTTAGTCACCTCAACTTGCTCAATTTCCACATTATTCATTACGAGATGTAGTTGAGGTTTAAGGTTTAGTGAAGGATTTGTCCCAAATACAATGCTTTTAGTTCTGGAAATATTTAGGACTAACTTATTCCTTGCTACCCATTCCGAAACTTACTGCAGCTCTTTGTTAAGTGTTGCAGTTATTTAAGTTGCTGTAGTAGCTGACGTGTATAGTGTTGAGTCATCCGCATACATAGACACACTGTCTTTACTCAAAGCCAGTGGCATGTCGTTAGTAAAGATGGAAGAAAGTAAGGGGACTAACCAGCTACCCTGGGGAATTCCTGATTCTACCTGGAATATGTTTGAGAGGCTTCCATTAAAGAACACCCTCTGTGTTCTGTTAGACAAGTAACTCTTTATCCACAATATAGCAGGGGGTGTAAAGCCATAATACATACGTTTTTCCAGCAGCAGACTATGATCAATAACTTCAAAAGCTGCACTGAAGTCTAACAAGACAGCCCCCACAATCATTTTATCATCAATTTCTCTCAGCCAATCATCAGTCATTTTTGTAAGTGCTGTGCTTGTTGAGTGTCCTTCCCTATAAGCGTGCTGAAAGTCTGTTGTCAGTTTGTTTACTGTGAAATAGCATTGAATCTGGTCAAACACTATTTTTTCGAGAAGTTTACTAAGGGTTGGTAACAGGCTGATTGGTCGGCTATTTGAGCCAGTAAAGGGGGCTTTACTATTCTTGGGTAGCGGAATGACTTTAGCTTCCCTCCAGGCCTGAGGGCACACACTTTCTAGTAGGCTTAAATTGAAGATGTGGCAAATAGGAGTGGCAATATCGTCCGCTATTATCCTCAGTAATTTTCCATCCAGATTGTCAGACCCCGGTGGCTTGTCATTGTTGATAGACAACAATACTTTTTTCCCCTCTTCCAAACTGACTTTACGGAATTCAAAAGTACAATTCTTGTCTTTCATAATTTGGTCAGATATACTTGGATGTGTAGTGTCAGCGTTTGTTGCTGGCATGTCATACCTAAGTTTGCTTATCTTGCCTATGAAGAAGTCATTCAAGATTAAAGTAGTTGGCAATATCAGTGGGTTTTGTGATGAATGAGCCATCTGATTCAATGAATGATGGAGCAGAGTTTGCCTTTTTTCCCAAAATTTCATTTAAGGTACCCCAAAGCTTTTTACTATCATTCTTTATATCATTTATTTTTGTTTCATAGTATAGTTTATTTTTATTTTTATTTGGTTTAGTCACATGATTTCTTAATTTGCAGTATGTTTGCTAATCAGTTGGGCTGCCAGACGTATTTGCCATACCTTTTGCCTCATTCCTCTCAACCATACAATTTTTCAATTCCTCATCAATCCAAGGGGATTTAACAGTTTTTACAGTCATTTTCTTAATGGGTGCATGCTTAATAGTAACTGGAATAAACCATTTCATAAATGTGTCAAGTGCAGCGTCTGGTTGCTCCTCATTACACACTACAGACCAGCAAATTTTCTTTACATCATCAATATATGAATCACTACAAAACTTATTGTATGACCTCTTATACACTATATTAGGCCTAGCCTTTGGAACTTTGGTTTTCCTAGATATGGCTACTACTGTATATTGTGATCTCTACATCCTATGGATTTGGATACTGCTTTAAAGCACATTTCTGCAGCATTAGTAAAGATGTGATCAATACATGTTGATGATTTAATTATTGTGCTGTTTGTAAATACCCTGGTAGGTTGAACCAGGTTGCAGGCACTGGTTACAGTTTGAAGTTTATTCTTGAGTGGGCAGCTTAATGAGAGCCAGTCAATATTTAAATCACCCAGAAAATATACTTCTCTGTTGATATCACATACATTATCAAGCATTTCACACATATTATCCAGATACTGACTATTAGGATTTGGTGGTCTATAGCAGCTTCCCACAAGAATAGGCTTTAGGTGAGGCAGATTAACCTGTAGCCATATTACTTCAACAGTATTTAACATGAGATCGTCTCTAAGCTTTACAGGAATGTGGTTCTGAATATGGACCGCAACACCGCTCCTATTGGCATTTCTGTCTTTTCGGTAGATGTTATAACCATGCATTGCTACCACTGTATCATCAAAGGTAGTATCTAAGTGAGTTTCAGAGATAGTCAGAATATGAATGTCATCTGTTACAAGCAAGTTATTGACTTCATGGACCTTGTTTCTCAGGCTGCATATGTTAATATGGGCTATTTATAGCACTTTTCTGGGTTGCTTGGTTGTTTTTAATGTTTTACTGGGAAGCTTATTAGAAGTAGACTTGCTCATGTTATTTATATTGGAGCTGATAGTGCAGGGTGAGCTGCACACAATGGTCTTCCTACTAGGGCACACCGCCTCAGTGCTAACAGTGTAACATGATTACAGCATACAATAGCTGTAGGATCAACAGAGGTATTCAGGGCAATTAGGGGGACATAAATTAAGTTACTTATATTGTGTCTGCCAACGCCCCTAGGATAATGTACATTTGATGCAGCATTATGACGACTCATTGTTACAATGGTAGGGATTAACTGAGCTGGTCTTGGGTCATTGATAAGTCATTGTTTCAACGCAGCCTTGAAATGCGTGGACAGAGTCCAGGAGCCAAGATGATTTGGATGGTGTCACGACTTCCGCCGAGGCTGCCTCCCCTTCTTGTTCTGGCAGGTTTCGGCGTTCGGTGTCACCGGCTTACTAGCTACTGCCGATCCATTTATCATCACTCCATTTGTCTTGTCTTCAATCACACACACCTGGTCCTTATTCCCTCATTAGTCATTGTATAAGTGTTCCCTCTGCTTCCTTGTCTGTGTGGGTGATTGTTTATTGTGGAGGTTAGTGAAGCTCGGTGGAGCTCGTGTATTTTGTATTGACGGGAGTATTTCCCGTGTGCCTTGTATTTTCCAGTGCACCTGTTTTGTGCCCTGGAATGCGTCAAGCATTTCTGCGTAAACCTGTATTTTGCGGACCCTCCTGTGCCTGACTCCTTCAACACCACCTCATCACAGAATCACCCACCCGCTATGGAGTCAGCGGGAGAGACGCACATGCCTGGAGTCGTGGAACGGGTCCAGGAGCATTCAACTCTGCTAGCCAGCTTGGGTGAAGCGATGGATCGGGTTCTTCAGATTGTCCAACGCCTGGAGAGGAGAGAGCCCGATCCGTCGAGACCAGCTGGCCAACCGGATCCCGCCACCTACAGCCCAGCACCCGGAGGGATCCAGATATCCCGACCATGGGAGTTCGACGGGACAGCGGCGCTGTGCCAAGGATTCCTTCTCCAACTGGAGCTCTACTTCTCCAGCATCTGGCCAGTCCCATCGGAGCGGGAGAGGGTCTCCGCCCTCGTCTCCTGCCTCTCAGGGAAAGCCCTGGAGTGGGCCAACGCGGTGTGGAATGAAGGAGGAGCTGCGTTGGAGAACTACGGGGAGTTCGCTTGCCTCTTCCGGGCGGTCTTCGATCACCCGCCCGAGGGTCGAGAGGCGGGCGAGCGGCTGGTCCACCTGAGGCAGGGGACGAGGACTGCGCAGGACTTTGCATTGGAGTTTCGAGCTGAGATTAGGAGCACACTCTTAAAGGGAGTGCTCCTAATCTCAGCTTGTTACCTGTATAAAAGACACCTGTCCACAGAAGTAATCAATCAATGAGATTCCAAGCTCTCCACCATGGCCAAGACCAAAGAGCTCTCCAAGGATGTCAGGGACAAGATTGTAGACCTACACAAGGCTGGAATGGGCTACAAGACCATCGCCAAGCAGCTTAGTGAGAAGGTGACAACAGTTGGTGCGATTATTCGCAAATGGAAGAAACACAAAAGAACTGTCAATCTCCCTCGGCCTGGGGCACCATGCAAGATCTCACCTCGTGGAGTTGCAATGATCATGAGAACGGTGAGGAATCAGCCCAGAACTACACAAGAGGATCTTGTCAATGATCTCAAGGCAGCTGGGACCATAGTCACCAAGAAAACAATTGGTAACACACTACGCCGTGAAGGACTGAAATCCTGCAGCGCCTGCAAGGTCCCCCTGCTCAAGAAAGCACATATACATGCCCGTCTGAAGTTTGCCAATGAACATCTGAATGATTCAGAGGAGAACTGGGTGAAAGTGTTGTGGTCAGATGAGACCAAAATGGTGCTCTTTGGCATCAACTCAACTCGGCGTGTTTGGAGGAGGAGGAATGCTGCCTATGACCCCAAGAACACCATCCACACCGTCAAACATGGAGGTGGAAACATTATGCTTTGGAGGTGTTTTTCTGCTAAGGGGACAGGACAACTTCACCGCATCAAAGGGACGATGGACGGGGCCATGTACCGTCAAATATTGGGTGAGAACCTCCTTCCCTCAGCCAGGGCATTGAAAATGGGTTGTGGATGGGTATTTCAGCATGACAATGACCCAAAACACACGGCCAAGGCAACAAAGGAGTGGCTCAAGAAGAAGCACATTAAGGTCTTGGAGTGGCCTAGCCAGTCTCCAGACCTTAATCCCATAGAAAATCTGTGGAGGGGAGCTGAAGGTTCGAGTTGCCAAACGTCAGCCTCGAAACCTTAATGACTTGGAGAAGATCTGCAAAGAGGAGTGGGACAAAATCCCTCCTGAGATGTGTGCCAACTACAAGAAACGTCTGACCTCTGTGATTGCCAACAAGGGATTTGCCACCAAGTACTAAGTCATGTTTTGCAGAGGGGTCAAATACTTATTTCCCTCATTAAAATGCAAATAATTTTATAACATTTTTGACATGCGTTTTTCTGGATTTTTCTGTTGTTATTCTGTCTCTCACTGTTCAAATAAACCTACCATTAAAATTATAGACTGATCATTTCTTTGTCAGTGGGCAAACGTACAAAATCAGCAGGGGATCAAATACTTTTTTCCCTCACTGTACATCCCTCCACTTCACCCGCCTCCTCAAGTTTCTTCTTTGTGAAGAAGAAGGAAAGAGGTCTGCGCTGTGCATTGATTATCGACCACTGAACAGGGAGACTATAAGATTTAGTTATCCTCTCCCCCTCATTCCTTCAGTGATTGAATCAATGCATGGGGCGCGCTTCTTCACCAAATTAGATCTCAGGAGTGCGTACAACCTGGTACGTATCCGAGAGGGAGATGAGTGGAAGACAGCATTCAGCACAACCACGGGGCATTATGAATACCTGATGATGCCCTATGGTTTGATGAATGCTCCCTCAGTTTTCCAGTCCTTTGTGAACGAGGTGTTTCGGGACATGCTTGGTCACGGTGTAGTGGTCTACATCGATGACATCCTGGTGTATTCCACTATGTGTGCCGAGCATGTGTCCCTGGTTCGCAATGTGCTGGCCCGACTGTTGGAAAATGACCTTTATGCTAAGGCAGAGAAGTGTATGTTTTTCCAGCAGTCCATCTCCTTCCTTGGATACCGCATTTCCACTTCAGGTGTGGAGATGGAGGGAGATCGCATTTCAGCCGTGCGTAATTGGCTGACTCCAACCACGGTTAAGGAGGTGCAGCGCTTCCTTGGCTTTGCCAACTACTATCAGAGGTTTATCTGGGGCTTTAGCAAGGTTGCAGCTCCCATTACCTCCCTGTTGAAGGGTGGGCCGTCCCGGCTCTGCTGGTCTGCTGAGGCTGACCTGGCCTTCAGCAAACTGCGGGGTCTGTTCACCTCAGCCCCAGTACTGGCCCACCCCGATTCATCACTACCGTTTGTAGTGGAGGTGGATGCTTCCGAGGTTGGGATAGGAGCTGTCTTGTCTCAACGCTCGGGTACGCCACCCAAGCTCCGCCCCTGTGCGTTCTTCTCGAAGAAGCTCAGTCCGGCGGAGCAGAACTACGGCGTTGGTGATCGGGAGCTGTTGGCTGTTGTCCGAGCCTTGACCGCGTGGAGGCATTGGCTCGAGGGGGCGAAACACCCTTTCCTCGTCTGGACGGACCACCGTAACCTGGAGTACATCTGGGCAGCGAGGAGGCTGAATCCTCGCCAGGCCAGGTGGGCCCTATTCTTCACCCGGTTTGATTTCACTCTATCATACATCCCGGGTACGAAGAACGTGAAGGCAGACGCACTGTCCCGGGCTGTATGACACAGAGGAGAGGCCCAGCGACAACACCCCCATACTGCCGGCCTCCTGCATTGTGGCGCCGGTAGTATGGGCGATGGACGCGGATATAGAGCAGGCATTACGCACGGATCCCTCTCCACCTCAGTGTCCAGATGGGCTACAGTACGTGCTTGCTCTTATCCGTGATCGTCTGATCTACTGGGCGCACACGTCACCCTCCTCTGGTCACCCAGGTATCGGCCGTACAGTGCGCTGCCTGACCAGAAAATACTGGTGGCCTACCTTGGCTAAGGACGTGAGGGTGTATGTCTCCTCCTGCTCAGTGTGCGCCCAGAGTAAGGCACCTAGGCACCTCCCAGCTGGTAAGTTACAACCTTTACCAGTTCCACACGACCATGGTCTCACCTAAGTGTTGATTTTCTCACTGATCTTCCCCTCTCCCAAGGTAACACCATCATCCTAGTCGTTGTGGACCGCTTTTCTAAAGCCTGCCGCCTCCTTCCTCTGCCCGGTCTCCCCACGGCTCTGCAAACTGCGGAGGCCCTGTTTACACACGTCTTCCGGCACTACGGGGTAACAGAGGATATAGTGTCTGACCGAGGTCCCCAGTTCACGTCCAAGGTCTGGAAGGCGTTCATAGAACGTCTGGGGGACTCGGTCAGCCTGACCTCTGGGTTCCACCCCGAGAGTAATGGGCAGGTGGAACGGGTAAATCAGGACGTGGGTAGGTTCCTGCGGTCCTACTGCCAGGACCGGCCGGGGGAGTGGTCAGTGTTCTTGCCATGGGCAGAATATGCCCAGAACTCTCTCTGCCACTCCTCCACTAACCTAACGCCTTTCCAGTGTGTTCTAGGTTACCAACCGGTTCTGGCACCGTGGCACCAGAGCCAGACCGAGGCTCCTGCGGTGGATGATTGGTTTTGGCATGCGGAGGAGACGTGGGATGCTGCCCACGTTCACCTCCAATGCGCCGTGCGTCGTCAGAAGGCCAACGCTGACCGCCACCGCAGCGAGGCCCCCGTCTTTGTACCGGGGGATCGGATCTGCCCCTCCGCCTGCACTGCCGCAAGCTGAGCCCGTGGTTTGTGGGGCCATTCAAAGTCCTGAGGAGAGTCAACGAGGTTACTTATAGGTTAATACTTCCCCCTGATTTCCGTATTAACCCCTCGTATCATGTGTCTCTCCTCAGGCCGGTGGTAGCTGGTCCGCTCCAGGAGTCAGAGGTGCGGGAGGTCCCTCCACCTCCTCTGGACATCGAGGGGGCCCCGGCGTACTCCGTCCGTTCCATCCTGGATTCGAGGCGTCGGGAGGGGGGCCTTCAGTACCTCATGGAGTGGGAGGGGTACGGTCCAGAGGAGCAGTGCTGGGTCCCGGTGAGGGATATCCTCGATCCCTCCATGTTACGGGATTTCCACCGTCGCCATCCGGCTCGCCCTGCTCCGCGTCCTCCCGGCCATCCCCGAGGCCGGGGTCGGCGCGCTGCTGGAGCCGCGCGTCAAGGGGGGGTACTGTCACGACTTCCGCCAAGGCTGCCTCCCCTCCTTGTTCGGGCAGGTTTCGGCGTTCGGCATCATCGGCTTACTAGCTACTGCCGATCCATTTATCATCACTCCATTTGTATTGTCTTCAATCACACACACCTGGTCCTTATTCCCTCATTAGTCATTGTATAAGTGTTCCCTTTGCTTCCTTGTCTGTGTGGGTGATTGTTTATTGTGGAGGTTAGTGAAGCTTGGTGGAGCTCGTGTATTTTGTATTGACGGGAGTATTTCCCGTGTGCCTTGTATTTTCCAGTGCGCCTGTTTTGTGCCCTGGAGTGTGTTTGACGCATTTCTGCATAAACCTGTATTTTGCGGATTAAAGCCTGTTATTCTGTGATTTACCCTCCTGCGCCTGATTCCTTCAACACCACCTCATCACAGATGGACTCTGTCCTTCCTGTAGAGTATCTTCTGTTTCCAGAAGGTGTCAAAGTTATCTATAAAAGTGATTCCAGCAGAGCTACATTAATCTTTTAGCCAGATGTGTAATGCCAGTAGCCTGCTGAATCTTTCACACCTGTGGCCCTACGATAATACTGAACCTGAAATGATTGGCAATTTTTTGGAGTCTTTTAATGCTAAAATCAGTTCTTTAAAATCAATTGTCAGATGTTCCGAGCTAGCCCTCCTGATGTCGTTTGACCCCACATGGACTATGACAGCGTCAGCTCCCGGTTCCAGTTGCAGATGGAGGTGTTTAGTCCCAGGGTCGTTAGCTTAGTGTTGAATGAGCTGTAGTCAATTAATAGCATTCTCACGTAGGAGTTCCTTTTGTCCAGGTGGGAAAGGGCAGTGTGGAGTGCAATAGAGATTGCATCGTCTGTGGATCTGTTGGGGCGGTATGCAAATTGGAGTGGGTCTAGGGTTTCTGGGATAATGGTGTTGATGTGAGCCATGACCAGCCTTTCAAAGCACTTCATGGCTACAGACGTGAGTGCTACGGGTTGGTAGTCATTTAGGCAGGTTACCTTAGTGTTATTGGGCACAGGGACTATGGTGGTCTGCTTGAAACATGTTGGTATTACAGAGAGAGGTTGAAAATGTTAGTGAAGACACTTGCCAGTTGGTCAGCGCATGCTCGAAGTACACGTCCTGGTAATCTGTCTGGCACTGCGGCCTTGCGAATGTTGACCTGTTTAAAGGTCTTACTCACATCGGCTACGGAGAGCGTGATCACACAGTCGTCCGGAACAGCTGATACTCTCATGCATGCTTCAGTGTTGCTTGCCTCGACGCGAGCATAGAAGTAATTTAGCTTGTCTGGTAGGCTCGTGCCACTGGGCAGCTCGCGTCTGTGCTTCCCTTTGTAGTCTGTAATGGTTTGCAAGCCCTGCCACATCCGACGAGTGACGGAGCCAGTGTAGTACGATTAAATCTTAGTTCTGTATTAACGCTTTGCCTGTTTGATGGTTCGTTGGAGGGCATAGCGGGATTTCTTATCAGCGTCCGGGTTAGAGTCCCGCTCCTTGAAAGCGGCAGCTCTACCCTTTAGCTCAGTGTGGATGTTACCTGCAATCCATGGCTTCTGGTTGGGGTATGTATGTATGTACAGTCACTGTGGGGATGACGTCATCGATGCACTTATTGTTGAAGCAAGTGACTGATGTGGTGTACTCCTCAATGCCATAGGAAGAATCCCAGAACATATTCCAGTCTGTGCTAGCAAAACAGTCCTGTAGCTTAGCATCTGCGTCATCTGACCACTTCTTTATTGACCGAGTCACTGGTGCTTCCTGCTTTAGTTTTTACTTGTAAGCAGGAATCAGGAGGATAGAGTTATGGTCAGATTTGCCAAATGGAGGGCGAGGGAGAGCTTTGTACTGTGTGTGGAGTAAAGGTGGTCTAAAGTTTTTTTTCCTCTGGTTGCACATTTAACATGCTAGTAGAATTTAGGTAAAACTGATTTAATTTCCCTGCATTAAAGTTCCAGCCACTAGGAGCGCTGCCTCTGGATGAGTGTTTTCCTCATCCACGATTATAGTTGAAATATTGTGAAAAGGCCTGTTTTTGTCTGCATGCTTTTCACTGACAGATTTGCTGTGCGTTCCCCGACTGTAGGCTATGCCTTGTTATTGGGCTACACACAATCATTCCACAGATAGGCAATTTTTTGAAAGAAGCTATTGATCTGCTGTGGATAAATTATAGGCCTCATGATGTAGTAGGATATTCTGAATTATTTCATTTCTTTCTGGACAGCAGTAATTCTATACCTTTGGCCAATTTATAAAAAAATTCAGGGGTGCTGCAGCTCCTCGAGAACCCTTCGTGTGGCTATGATTCTATAAGGAAATAAATGAAGTGCAACGCTGGAGAGATGAGAGATGAGAGTTGCAGAGTCATGTCTATCAGAGTTGAGGAGAGAGATCATGGAAAGTGCGCAAACCATAAGCCCGAGCTGGCCCAACCCGAATCAACTCTGAAAATCAACTTTTTCACATTACGTTTTTTTGGAGGGGCCTGGAGAATTAAGGAAGAGGCAACTCGAATGAACTTTGATCGCTTTTGTTATAATTTGTACATTTGTAAAAAGTGCGAGAAAAAAATGCATGCCAAGAGAGGTACCGGATCCGGCTCAAATTAAGCACTGGGGAAAAGTCATGCAAAACATTGTTGAATTCAAACGTTCTGCTGACAGGTCCAAAACAATTTGCCATTGTTTTCTCTTTCAGAAACTGACACATTCCTTTCCCAGATACAGCAGAAATTACTGTAAAATATTAAAACATTCTGCCAACACAGTAACTAAAACAGTAGCTTATGTCAAATATTTTACAGTAACCTATAGGCTACAGTATTGCTGTGCGATAGAAGCGTGACATCATTGCCTATTTAATCTCAGAGACTAAAGCAAGGCAGGACATATAAACCCAATAATCTATTGATAAACTAAATATTGAAAAACAATTAGTCTGTTGCATAGAAGTGTGGGCTGTAGCATTTAACCTACTTTTAAATTGTTTGTAATATACAATCAATCTTTCAGAATGCGCAGACAGGCACTTGCTATAGACAGCATGCATGTTTTAGAAAAATCACTGTAAAACATCAAAACATTCTGCCCACCTCTACAGAAATGTGATCAAAATTACTTTTAGAAACTGCCTTGGTAAAATTACAAATAGTTCCAAATTATACAGCAAATAAAGCTAATTATTGACACCATAAAATATGAATGGAAGACATTTTCAAGGCGGGGTTTAAATGCTGGTTCATGGCTGCACAGTTTTAGGACAGGTCTGATTTATAACTGGAAACATGCATACAGATGTATGGCATGCGCCAAGTTTATAAATCTCAACATTTTTGTATATGCGCAGACTTTTCATAAATGGCACACACAGGAATTGAATGTGAAATGTACGTTACTGTTATAAATGAGGCGCCTGTGGAGCAGACAGATATATGAATATCTAGCTCTGCAGCCCTGTGCATGGAGGCAGCTGAGTCAATTCCACTGGTAGCTCCACTGTACTGATCCCCTGCTTTCTATCTTTCTGTCTATCACAATTTTCCAGCTCTTAGTTTTAGTCTCTGCTGTCTCTGCATGTGATAAATAAACTGAAAAGATTACATATCTTCTCGGTCTGTGTCATTGCCGAGTCCTAATGTATCCTGTTTTATAACAGCAGCTTCACTAACTGCTCCACACAGACTCCACAGCTGATCACCCCACTCTGTCTTTGGACCCAGAGCCCACACATATTAAAGAAATACAGGAGGAACTCAGGACCAGTCAGGAGAAAGAGCAGCTTCAATGGCTGGATGCGGATATCATAGAGTTCATATTCACTGCTTCCTGTGTGAAAAGTGATGTTACGAAACCAATTAGCCTACTGATTTGGCTGCACTCGTTATATCTAGGGGTAAAAGCTTATACGACTAGGTGTTGAATGTACAGTGTGTACCCGGGAGACAGCAACCTTACATTAGTTTGGCTTGACAAGTGAGTTTGAACAAAAATAAAGCTAGGTCATAGCAAGTGTTTCTGGACTTTTACTGTGGTCAAATAGCTTAGAGTGGGTCCAATGGACACTATATGGTAATATTGCACTGTACAGAAAAAAGGATTGATTGTGTGCCCAAAAAAACATGGTCCAATCTACTCCGTATAATCCCTAGAATACAAAACAGGTAAATTGAACAAATAGCTAGGTCTTCGCTAGTGTTGCTGGACTTTTACTGTGGTCAAATAGATTCGCGTACGGCCCCTGGACACTATATGGTACAAATATTGCACTGTACAGAACAAATATTGATTCTATATCCATAAAACCATGTTCCAGTCTACTCACTAAAGTCCCTAGAATACAAAACAGGTGAGTTTTAAGAAAAATAGCGAGGTCATAGCATTTTAATAACTGCATTCTCTGGTTTAGTGCACGCTTTCACATTAGTCCCAAGCCGTTGCAGTTGTCAGGAGTCGCCTGTATTACAATGTGTTTTCTTTCAGTTCATACAATAAATGATCATCCAAGATTACCCTTTTACTAATTAACACTTCCCCACATGAAGTTATCCATTTCCATCATCACTGGTCTGTAGTGAAACTCCATCCACATGGGAGTGCTGTGATGGGTTTATGAGCTCACCACCCACTGAAACAAACAGAAGAAGAAGATAATACGGAAGTAAAACGGGTAGCGGGTTTGTGGGACCCATTCTTTCCTCTTTAACGAAGCGAATACTAACTGAATATCCAACTCTCAGTCGACTGAAAATGTCTAAACTACAGTTGTTGCATGTGTTTTTAAATGAGCGTTTAACGGCGGCTGCTGTGGAGATTTTCGGAGCAGTTGAGAAAACGGTAGTGGAGTACCAGGAGGAGAATTATCGTCTACGGAGACTACTGCGGATAACGCCGGACATAAAACAATGTAAAATAGCTCGTATCATTTAGATCTATGCTGCCGTACAATTGCAAACAGCAGTAACTACACATTTGGTCAACATTTTGTTGAGACCCAAATTAAGCTTTGTAGTATCTGTTTTATCTTGTTACAAAGTGTCCTGGTTCAATTATTTTCTGTTTAAGAGAAACTGGAGTTTCAAATTTGCAATAACTAACGTTAACGTTGGTTGTTCAGAGAAGGGTGCAATTGCGGCCCACAATTCGGGGCGTTTCAGCATGTGGGCATTTCTGCATCTGCAGGAACCTTGCTTCATCCTGCAACGCCATTGTTAGGCTGGACAATAGACAAAATTCACCCAAGGCTGAAAAACCGCAATAGAACGTTGGCTAAGCTGGAACACTAGCGTGAGCCCATAGCAAATGAATTGAATCGAACGTTCCCAGGGCCTGTTTTTACTGGAATGATGCTTAGAATTCAATTTTGCCTAAAATGGAACAAAAAAATTTATCTGTTCTTAGGACAAAACTGAAGAAAAAAAAACTTGTGTAGAAAGTAAACATCTGCACCTCGATGGTGTCAACTGTGCTTATGTCTGCGTAATGAGGAAGACATTTCTGGTCTAGTGATCGATGACAACCGAGCTCGCTTTCCAGACTTACATAATTACAAAGAGGAGATTCTCCTGATTTAAAATGGTGTCCGACTTGAACAAATCTAAATATACACATTGAGAGATATTTGGCGAAATAGACCGGCATACTTCTCCATAGGAAAAAAATGGGCGGAGCTCAGGGTTCCAAGGGCAAAAAGTATTTTGGTGCTAGCATTTGATGACAACCGAGCTTGCTGCCCAGACTTACATAATTACAAAGAGGAGATTCTCATGATTTAAAATCGTGCCCGACTTCAAAAAATCAAAATATACACATTGCGAGATATTTTGCAAAATAAACAGACATGCCTATATTTCCCCTATAGAAAACAATGGGACGACCTCAGAGTTCAATGAGTAATTGTTTGTTGTTGTAGTTTTAACTACCAGCGTGGGCAGGTCTCATTGCCAAGAATAGCGAAGCAGGCATTGTGACATAGAACGTTCTGAAGGAAAGTTGGTGCCACAGTGCTCTATTTAACTAATAGGAGCTGGCAGGGTGAAAAATGCCCTAAAATAAGGCCTGTTTTTTCGTGATTACTTTGAATCTACGAGAAGCAGCTGGGACATATGGTAATATTATGAAACTGGGCTCCACGGCAGATGCAATGAAAGTTTTTATCCGAAAAAAGCGTTGTTAAAAATGTAATGTGTCCAGCCTACCATTGTTTACAGACAGCTCGTTGCGGACGCTTCCTTAACCAGGCGTCCTTTATAAACCAAATCGAAACTATTTTGTTTCACCAAAATAATGTTTCCAGTCGAGGCATATTAAGTATATCTAGGAACAATGCTTACTATTAGATGTGTTGAATGTGCCCTTCCGTATAAAATAAGTGTTTAAAACAGTTTATCTAGGGTCTCCCATTTTCTGCCAGTGGTCGGGGCATTCTAGACAACACAGTCGCGCGAGAGTAAGTTACAATAATCTCCCACTTCTACAGGCGGAAAATTGGAGACCCTGGATAAAAACCTGTTTTAAATGCATATTTGTTAGCGAAGGACACATTCAACATGTCGAATTGTAAGTATTGTGAGATGGCTCTGTTGACTGTAAAAGTTATTTGGGTGAAACCAAATAGTTTAGAAATATTTTTTACCTTATGGCGGAAAATGCTTAAATACAACATTCAAAATGTGAAAACATAATTACATAAAACCGTTAAATACATTTGGAATGTAATTAGAACTCAAACTGTTTCCATCAAAAAGAAAAGCAACAAGAAAGTTGGTTCAACACATTTAGAGTGTAGATACTGCACCTTGCTTTTGCATTACCCATGTAGTAGTTTAAGGGGCAGATCAGTGGTCAGGGTTGACATGCATAAAAAAATTACTTCATAATAAGATAATGCATTACCACTTACATTGCCTTAAGAAAGAATTCACACCCCTTGACTTTTTCCACATTTTGTTGTTACAAATTGGGATTATAATTAATTGAATTGTCAATTCAATTAATGATATGCTCTACAGAAAATACTGTCAAGTGGATGGAAAAATTCTAACATAAAAAAAAGAAAAGTATTCAGCCCCCTGAGTCAATACATGTTAGAATCACCCTTGGCAGCGATTACAGCTGTCTTTTTCGGTAAGCACACCTGGATTGTACAATATTTGCACATTATTCATTTTTTAACTCCTCAAGCTCTGTCAAGTTGGTTGTTGATCAAATTTATTGAAAATGAAATACAGAAATATCTCATTTACATAAGTATTCACACCCCTTTGCTATGACGCTCCAAATTTGAGCTCAGTTGCATCCAACTTCCTTTGATCATTCTTGAGATATAATTACAACTTTGATTGGAGTTCACCTGTGGCCAATTCAATTGTTTGGACATGATTTAGAACAGGGATGGGCAACTAATTGCATTCTAAACTGAAGACTATGATTAGTTGAATATTGAAGTTAGGTGTGTTAGCTAGTGCTAGAAATAAAACACACCTGTCTATATAAGGTACGACAGTTGACAGTGTATGTCAGACCAGAAACTACCATGAAGTCCAAGGAACTGTCTGTAGAGCTCTGAGATAGAATTGTGATGAGGCATATATCTGGGAAAGGGTATAAAGCCATTTCTAGAGTGTTGAAAGTTTCCAAGAGCACAGTGGTCTCCATCATTGGTAAATTGAAAAAATATGGAACTACCCAGACTCTGCCTAGAGCTGGCAGTCCGACCAAACTGGGCAAGAAGGACCTTGGTCAGGGAGCTGACCAAGAACCCAATGACTACTCTGACAGAACTACAGAGTTCCTTGGCTGAGATGGGAGAACCTGCCAGAAGGACAACAGTCTCTATTGCACTTCACCAATCTGGGCTTTATGGGAGGGTGGCCAGAAGGAAGCCACTTCTGAGAGCATAAGGCAAAAGATTCTGTGGTCTGATGAGACATAAATGTAACTATTTGGCCTGAATGCAAAGCGCTATGTCAGGACAAAACCAGGCACAGCTCATCACCTGTCTAACACCTACCTTACCATGAAGCATGGTGGTGGCAGCATCATGCTTTGGGGATGCTTTTCAGGGCAGGGACTGGCAGACTGGTAAGGATAGAGGGAACAGTGAATGGAGCCAAATACAGGCAAATCCTTGATGAGAACATGCTTCAGAGTGCAAATGATTTACGTTCCAACAGGACAATGACCCAAAGCATACAGCCAAAGCAATGCTGGAATGGCTTCAGAATAATAATGTAAAAGTCCTTGAGTGGCCCAGCCAAAGCTCGAACTTGAATCCCATTGAAATTCTGTGGAAAGACTTAAAGATTGCTGTTCACCGCCGCTCCCCATCTAATTTAAAAGAGCTTGAGAAAATCTGCAAGGAAGAATGTGAGAAAATCCCCAAAACCAAAGCTGATACAGACATACCCAAGATGACTCAAAGCTGTAATCGCCGCCAAAAGAGCTTCTACAAAGTATTGACTCGGGTGTGAATACTGATGTAAATGAGATATTTCTGTATTTCATTTTCAATAAATAAAAATGTCTAAACATGTTTTCACTTTGTCATTATGAGGTATTGTGTGTAGATGGGTTATATTTTTAAAATGTATTTAACCCATTTTGAATTTAGGCTGTAACACAACAAAATGTGTAAAAAGTCAAAGGGTGTGAATACTTTCTTAAGGCACTGTATGTACCTACACCATATTTGGCTGGACAGCAAAAAAAACTTTATAGCCATTTTTCTCAGTTTCATTGTTTGCGTAGTTACTGCTCTTTGCCTTTGTAGGGCAGTATAAATATCTAGTTAAAACTAAACTCAATATCTTCTCTTTTAAGTCAACACAGCTTGCCCATAATGTTTGCACTGCAGTGACGAACCAGGGATATAGCTTGAAAATGTACCTCAATCCAGGGATGGAAGGTGTTGCTGTACTCCTTGATTTTTGTGGCTGGGATAATGATACAAGTAGAAGATTGAAATACTGCTTGTTTTTAATTAAATTGCCTTTTTCTTCAGCATACTAATGCTAAAGCAGCCCATTGGATTCCACAGCCTTCCTGCAGCTACTCACCCAAACACTAGGCATCACATTTTCATGGAATCCAATGGGCTGCTTTAGCATTAGCAAGCCTTTATAGAACAGTTTCTTATGTATTTTTGTTTACTGTGCATGATTAAAAAGTTGTCTGTCACAAAAAACTTCTTGAAATAGCATATTGCTTGGTATGTACACTCAGGCATGTCTAAAGGCTGTAGGTCTATATATCATAGAGATCTATAATTCAGTTGTATCATTCAGATGTTCTATTTAATTCTGTGGTATACAAATAACCTCTGCTCCTACTCGGCTTCCCTCCAGACTCCTTGCAGCTCTCTCTTGCTGTCTCTGAAGAGAATGTTCCCCTTGAGCAGCAGCACTTTGATCAGGAGTGGAGCCCCAGTCTGGGGCAGGAGGACCTAGAACCCACACAGATTAAACAGGAACATGAGGAATTTAGGACCATTCAGGAGGAAGAGCAGCTTCAAGGGCAGGAGGCTGATATCATAGAGTTCAAATTCCCTCATATTTGTGTGAAAAGTGAATGTGACCAGGAGAACCCACTTCATTCCTTTACTCTTCCCCAAACTCAGACTGTGGAGAACAGAGAGAGTGCCTCTAAACCAGTGGATCTCACACATTTTGTCACTGTTACCCACCTAAAGGGTCTTGACATTCCCTGTGACCCTCCAGATAATCAAAACAATGCCTCCAGCCACAGCTCAGCTGTAAGCAGCGACCCAGTAGGACTTAACAGCAGCCCACCATTGGATCCCAACCTATCAATGGGGGAACACTGTTCCAAACCCAGCACCACGTCTAGAAAAACTCACCGCTGCTGTGACTGTGGAGAAACGTTTGCTCTGAAAGCTGACCTGCAGGGGCATGTGACTCTTGCCAAGAAGAGACCCAGCGAATGCCGCCTCTGCAAAAAACACTACAACTCCACCTGTAAATTGAAGGCCCATGTCAGACTCTGTCACGTGGAGAAACTCTTCACCTGCCCCTTTTGTGGAAAGACCTTCAAACTCAAAGGAGATCTGTCCAGACATATGAGGATTCACACAGGAGTGAAACCATTTAGCTGTGGAGACTGTGGAAAGAGTTTCAATCAGAAGGGGCACCTAACTGAACATATAAGGACTCACACAGGAGAGAAACCATTTAGCTGTGGTGACTGTGGGAAAAGCTTCATTCAGAAGGGGGACCTAAGGAGGCATATACTGACTCACACTGGAGAGAAACCATTTAGCTGTGGTGACTGTGGGAAAAGCTTCAATCGGAAGGGGAACCTGAATTTGCACATACTGACTCATACAGGAGAGAATGACCACAAAGAAAGAAACAAATAAAGAAAACAGGATGGAAACACAAAGAAGAAACAAATTAGGACAAAGACATCTTGTCAGAAGATGGACAACACTCTTTGGAAAAGCAAAGCAACTTTGGATCATTCATTCTGTGAGTTTCAGATAAATAGATGTGTCATGAATTGACTTTTGTAAAACGTTCTATGTAAATAAAGTTTGATTTGATCTAACAGTACAGAGTAGTTGAAAACTCAAGGTCTGCTGTTCAAAGTCTCTTGATGTATTCACATCATTATAAACAGGAATTCCAGCTCGTTTGGTTTTGGAATGTCTGGAGAATAGTCTGACAGATGTTATTGACATTAATGTATACTCCAAGAAAATGTGTCCTTGCATTTGTCCAATATCCATTTTCATCAATTTTGTCTTAATGCTGCTAATTTATGATACTGTTAATGTTCATACAGTGTATATGGTAGGCAACTACAGACTGATCTATGGTCATGGTTATGAGTAGGATTTGTGAAGCCAGTGGAGGGTAAGCTGATCCTAGACCTGTATGTGGTCCTCTGTAGCTCAGCTGGTAGAGCACGGTAGTGGGTTTGATCCCCGGGACCACACGTACACAAAAAATGTATGCAAGCATGACTGTAAGTCGCTTTGGATAAAAGCGTCTGCTAAATGGCATATTATTATATTATATGTCTAAGGGCAATGTCTAGACCTTTATGACCCAGGACTGTGGCCATACCCCTCTTTGTTGTATGTTCCCCCTGAATCGCTACATCACCAAACATAGAAACAAGTCAGCAGCACTAACTGGAGATACTGTCCTCAGACATTGAAAATCTAGGGCTCGATTCAATCCATATCACGGAAGATCTGTGGTATAGTGCAGCTGATATTTAAAGGTAATTTCCGATTGTGTAGACATATGCAGTTTTTACTGTGAATGCAATCGCCGTGATGGCAGGAACATTGCCTTTAAATTTCAATCGCGCTATGCCATGGATAATAATAATATGCCATTTAGCAGACGCTTTTATCCAAAGCGATTTACAGTCATGTGCGCATACATTTTTACGTATGGGTGGTCCCGGGGATCGAACCCACTACCCTGGCGTTACAAGCGCCATGCTCTACCAATTGAGCTACAGAGGATCTTCTGCGACATAAATTGAGTTGAGACCCTAATTCCATAGCCCTATACCAAGATTTCGATCCCTTTCATACACAGACCGAAATCCCACTCATTTACCATGCCTGCTTCTTTTTGCATGCTTTTTCATATATCTGAAAGGGGTAGGTGGTAAAAAAAACAAGGAAAAATAAAATCCACCTAAAGACCTAGGACTCTATTCAATCCATATCGCGGAAATTTAGCGTTACAGCGTTATTGAAATTTAAAGGCAATGTTAGCGGAGACTGCATTCATGGTAAACGCTGCATATGTCGGCTCAATCAGAAAATACCTTTACATTTCTAACGGGCAATCTGTAACGCTTCAGCAATACCGATTGAATAGAACCCCTAGTCATGATTCCTGCATTTTCACAGACCCTGTAACCAAAATACAGGTATCAGGTCTGTGTGAACGGTTCTTTGTGTTTTAGCAGGTAACTTCATTAACACTTCCTTGGATTAACACCTCCCTAATTTGAAATGCAAACAGTCGCCATGGTTTAAAAACACTTCCCTGCCCCCAACCCTCCCAATTTGTCAGTTACCCACTGATATGTATAATATGGGTAAATAAAGGGCTGTTTGAAAGGGGGTCATTTAAACATTGCTTTATCTTTTTATTTTTTACAGGTAATATACTACATCTTCTGTCTGAAATGGGTATTGTAGTGATAAGCTAAACCAAGCTGCATTTCTATGGTAAGATTCAGTAATACCTGCAACTCAACAGTAAAGGGTTTGATGATGATGCATTTGCTAGATCTCTAGTGCTGTTGATGTCAGAATTGCACTCTTCTTGGGACAGCAGTTGTTTATATAGTCTACCAGCGCCGTATACATGTATCTGGCACTGGTAATAGTCTACATCAGTGAATGTCAATCTGGGATAGTTACCCCTCATACTTGGACTATCCACAGGGGGTACTAAGGAAGACTCATAACATAAGCCTAAGTGATTGGTTGGTTGCACATGAGGGTACTTCGGGCAGAGCAAAATGTGATTGGAGATTCAAGAACGACTCTCATGGAACGGCGGGGACTGTGAGGGGACAAAGACCCACACAGACACATTCTAACACACATCATTGTTTAGCTGTATTGTTTGTGTATCAGTGTATTTTACATTTGTGTGACTGTCCTTGTCTATCAGTGTATCAGTGTTTTGTTACTTGTCAGGTTTTGTGTTTTTTTGTGGACAACCAGGAAGTGTTTCTGCTGCTTTTGCAAATGCTAATGGATATCCGCCCCCACAAAATATGATTTTTTTTACTGACATTTTCTTGATTTAAAATGGTTTATGACTGCATCTAGTGGCTGCTTGTAGAAGTGCATGAGACAAAATGGACCACAGAAATGCAATGTAACAGCACTGGTTGGGAAAGCTTGGCCCAGATGGACATACAACAGGGTAGGTCATGAACCCGCAGGGAACCCTTGTTGTGGTCAAAATACAGTATACATTTATTTCCAATGGAGCACACCTACTCAGAAAGTGCAATGTGCAGGTAGCTCATTCTACAAGTGCATACTGTACCTCACACAAGTATATCCTCAAGTTACTCTTATGAAAACAGTCACAAAGTGAAATATCATTGATAAGTAGAGGCGTGTTATTGATAAGCAGTGTCATATTTTGGTTGCTTGGTTGATGTTTATTACAGACATACCCTCTACCAACACCACCACCTCCCTTCCTGAGGCCAGGATGGCCAGGATATCCCTGTGGTCCTCAACCTGTGCTAAGAAACTTATATGCAAAGGTGAGTAAAGACAGTCTCTTTTAACAGCAATGAGCCTATAGAGGCCTGGCATGTATGACTTTGAGTAAGAGTGAGAGTCACTAACAGGAATAGTGTCAATTATTGTGAATGAGGCTTTACTGATGCTGTAGCCCTGTACTAAGCAGAGATGATTGAGGTTTGTTCTTCTGTCCTACCTGTCACAGATCCACAGAGCAGATATGTGGATGTCCTGGGCCAGGAATGGAAGACCAGTCCCGTGACTGAACGTCCTTCTGTCTCCAATGAACCAACTCAAACTCCTGTATGTGGTCCAGTGCCGACCAACATTGGAGCCCCTGGGTGTAAAGTCCAAGACCAGCAGAGAGGGCTGGCTTGGCTTCGGGTGTAAGAAGGACCACCTCCCAGATGACCACAACAAATCTTCATGACCTGTCGAGAAACATTAGTGGAATAATACACCGAACGCAATACAGAGGACACAGAGTTTGTAATTCGGAAATGGTTGAAGATTGAAAACGATAGATGGTTAAAGACTGATTCTCATTCCTATCATCTTCTTCCACAGATTGTGTGGGATCAGAATCTCAATAGATGGGTGGATAAGAGCGCAGCACAGCTGCGCAGGAGGTGGTATCAACTTTCTACTGTCATTTTAAATCAGAGCATTGTAATTGTATTTGAACTGTGAGCATGTTATTATATGGTTGGGTACTACTTGTTTTTACATTTTGTCAATATTTTATTTTACAGAGCAAGCCTCCACCACTAATGGGGATGTACCTACCTCCACCAATGGGGAATGCAGGCTATCTGCGGGACTCTGGTGGTCCTCCCAAGGGTAATAAATATGTACTCTGTAAAGCAAGTGAATAATAATAATAATTTATTAAACTTTTATAGCGCTTTTCATAGAATCTAAATATACACTGCTCAATAAAGGGAACACTTAAACAACACAATGTAACTCCCAAGTCAATCACACTTCTGTGAAATCAAACTGTCCACTTAGGAAGCAACACTGATTGACAATAAATTTCACATGCTGTTGTGCAAATGGAATAGACAACAGGTGGAAATTATAGGCAATTAGCAAGACACCCCCAATAAAGGAATGGTTCTGCAGGTGGTGACCACAGACCACTTCTCAGTTTCTATGCTTCCTGGCTGATGTTTTGGTCACTTTTGAATGCTGGTGGTGCTTTCACTCTAGTGGTAGCATGAGACGGAGTCTACAACCCACACAAGTGGCTCAGGTAGTGCAGCTCATCCAGGATGGCACATCAATGCGAGCTGTGGCAAGAAGGTTTGCTGGGTCTGTCAGCGTAGTGTCCAGAGCATGGAGGCGCTACCAGGAGACAGGCCAGTACATCAGGAGATGTGGAGGAGGCCGTAGGAGGGCAACAACCCAGCAGCATTACCGCTACCTCCGCCTTTGTGCAAGGAGGAGCAGGAGGAGCACTGCCAGAGCCCTGCAAAATGACCTCCAGCAGGCCACAAATGTGCATGTGTCTGCTCAAACGGTCAGAAACAGACTCCATGAGGGTGGTATGAGGGCCCGACGTCCACAGGTGGGGGTTGTGCTTACAGCCCAACACCGTGCAGGACGTTTGGCATTTGCCAGAGAACACCAAGATTGGCAAATTCGCCACTGGCACCCTGTGCTCTTCACAGATGAAAGCAGGTTCACACTGAGCACATGTGACAGACGTGACAGAGTCTGGAGACGCCGTGGAGAACGTTCTGCTGCCTGCAACATCCTCCAGCATGACCGGTTTGGCGGTGGGTCAGTCATGGTGTGGGGTGGCATTTCTTTGGGGGGCCGCATGTGCTCGCCAGAGGTAGCCTGACTGCCATTAGGTACCGAGATGAGATCCTCAGACCCCTTGTGAGACCATATGCTGGTGCGGTTGGCCCTGGGTTCCTCCTAATGCAAGACAATGCTAGCTGGAGTGTGTCAGCAGTTCCTGCAAGAGGAAGGCATTGATGCTATGGACTGGCCCGCCCGTTCCCCAGACCTGAATCCATTTGAGCACATCTGGGACATCATGTCTCGCTCCATCCACCAACGCCACGTTGCACCACAGACTGTCCAGGAGTTGGCGGATGCTTTAGTCCAGGTCTGGGAGGAGATCCCTCAGGAGACCATCCGCCACCTCATCAGGAGCATGCCCAGGCGTTGTAGGGAGGTCATACAGGCACATGGAGGCCACACACACTACTGAGCCTCGTTTTGACTTGTTTTACGGACATTACATCAAAGTTGGATCAGCCTGTAGTGTGGTTTTCCACTTTAATTTTGAGGGTGACTCCAAATCCAGACCTCCATGGGTTGATACATTTGATTTCCATTGATACTTTTTGTGTGATTTTGTTGTCAGCACATTCAACTAGGTAAAGAAAAAAGTATTGAATAAGATTATTTCATTCATTCAGATCTAGGATGTGTTGTTTAAGTGTTCCCTTAATTTTTTTGAGCAGTGTATATCAGGCCAGGTCAATCAATAGAGGCCAAGTCTTTGAATGCTGCATCCTTCGAAGATGGAGAGGGTCAGTTCATGGCTTGAGCTGGTCAGAGGATGGTAGATGATGGTGAAAGAGTCTGCTGATGATCTTGAAGAGGGCAAGTATGGGAACCAGCCTGAGTCTTATAGCCACTGGACAACTCCTCTTCCATTCGTTTGTTTTGGAATGTCTCTCAGGGTTATGGTCAGACTGATGTTATTTATACATAAAAAATATACTTTCCAGAAAATATCTCCTTCCATTTGTCCAAGATTTCAATTTCGTCTTACTGCTGCTCATTTATGATATTGTTTGAATTTTTTGGGAAGTAATGATATGGGTCATTCTACAGATTCGGTGACATTTCAGTATTGTCAGTGTCCCAAGATGTACTAGTGTTATAACTTGTCAGAACATTTATCAAACTACACTTAAATTACAACATTTCAAAGTTTTACATGTTTTTAATATGGAGTAGAGAATATGATTTTAAACAGAGATGAATTTCAATACTTATATGTTTGCTTTTCTTAGGAGTATTAAGAATTTCGCCTGTCCCTATTGACCATCATGCAAATGGCGTGACTCATTTTGAGTACACAGTGTTAAATAATAATGCTTTTTTTTGTTAAATTAATTGTATATGCCCCCTTATTATGCATAATCCATTTTCTCAGCATAAGACATTTTATTTTCTGAGAAATTCAGGCTTTTACCCCTGTCCTTGTATTTCTTTCAACCCCGTAACGCAACAATACCCCCACTCACAATTAAATAATGGTTTGATCCTGTGGACATCATTTATGAGGAAGTGACATCATACAAGTCTTCAGAGAAGCCTGGTGTGACAAATGGTAAGCTGCTCTCTCACTTTTTATAAATATTTCATGTTTTTTAAGCACATATGGGCTTTGTCAATCTCAGGTATTCAACTCTGTTGGGGGGGAATTCATAGTTAAGATTTTACCAAGAATTGTTTTTATAGCTATGAAGTATAACAATGTCTTTTGTTGAATAAGGCCATGTGGCACACTGCTAGCTGCTAGCATCCCGAATTAGCAACAGATTAGCACAAAATCTTCAACCCTGTCACATTCAACCCCATCACATTTTTCAATGTTACGGGGTTGAATGGCTGTTACAGGGTTGAATAGCTGTTAAATCTTAGCAATATTTAATGTATATTGCTTAATGCCAATCATATTTTCTTGTTGAATGTTTGTTGTTTACGGTTTTACAGTATCAACTAAAAGTACGAGGAATTTTTGAAAATAATAACTTAAAAAAAGTGACAATTAATTTGTTCTCTCTCCTATATACATTGACATATTTAGGAGTATTATCTGCAAGTTCATGTTCATTTTACTACATAGTGATTAAAAGGATACAATATTTAGTCTTGAAGAGTAAGCAGTAAAAGTCACTGTGAAGGATGAGGTAAACATGACGCAGGAACAACTAGTACAGTTGTTTCATACGCTCCTCTTTAGGTTTCGGAAACATCTTTTCAACATTAAACAGCAGTATGCTTACTGTCGCGAACTCAAGAAAAACATGTCTGCAGATGAGTGCCTTATCCATATTGATTTTTCAGAAAACTTCACCTGCAGATATGGGACAGAGATACAGTCTGTTCACTTTGGTTCATCTCATGAACAGGCCGTCCCTCCACACAGGTGTCCTCTACGTTGGACAGAATCAGCAACCAACTTGCTTCACCACCATTTCTCCATCAAGGAATAAGGCTCCTCCTGCTATCTGGGCACACCTCAGTCCTGTGCTTGATGACCTGCAACATACCCACCCCAACATATCAACAGTACACTTCTTCAGCGATGGCCCTTGTACCCAGTACAGGCAAAAAGGCAATTTCTTTCTGTTCAGCACAGAACTGGCCAAGAGGGGCTTGAGGGCAGGGTCTTGGAATTTCTTTGAAGCAGGGCATGGAAGGGAGCACCAGATGGTGTTGGTGCAACCCTAAAAAGAACCGCAGACAGGCTGATAAGTCAAGGATGTGACATCCCAAATGCTCATACTCTGTACAGGGTCTTAGAGGAGAACAACACTGCCATCAAGCTTTACTTCATTGAAGACGAGGCCATCGAGAAAGCCGTCCAAGGTATGCCAGCCAATTTGCCAGTAGTTCCATCCACAATGCGGATCCACCAAGTTGTTTGTGTGGCTGCAAGGCAAATTGCCTACCGTGATGTAAGCTGTATGTGCACAGTCCACAACAAGAAACTGGAATGCCAGTGTTTCAATACACAACATTTCACATTTACCCCTAAAGTTACATCAGTCGTGTCACAGAGGGAGGTTGATTGGGCAAATCCAGACATATGCGGGAAATGGTGCGTGGCCAAATATGATGACGATTTCTATCCCGGAATAATTCTAGCCACAGATGAATCCCATGTGCTGGACCAAATAGGTACTTCTGGCCACTTCTTGATGATATCCTGTGGTATCCATTTGAGGACATCTTGGAACACATTGATCCCCCTAAACCGGTGACTTCTAGGCACATGGAAATACAGAAGGAAGTGTGGGCTAGGCTCTCTCAGTAAAAATGGTGAACAAACTGTAGGCTTACCTATAGGTTATTAATGTTAAGATGTTTGCTTAATGTTCAAACATTCAAACAACACAGACATTCCTGCCATTACTCTGGATATTTCTATGAAATCAATGAAATGTTGTAACTGTTGTAAGTTTATTAATGTGTTGTAATCTGTCTAGATTTCATCTTGATTGTTTAAACTTTAAAAGCTATGTTGACAGTAGTTTAAAATGTTAAAAAATGGCAACATGTGACCTATATAGGTTATCAATGTTAAGATGTTTGCTCAATGTTCAAACAGACTCCTGCCATTATCAGATGGATATTTTTATGAAATCAATGAAATGTTGTTACTGTTATTAGTTCATTAATGTGTTTTACTCTGTCTAGCTTTCATCTAGATTCTTTAGATTTTAAAAGCTATGTTGACAGTAGGTTTAAAAATGTTTAAAATGTTTAAAAAATGGCAACATGTTAGTGATCTCAAAAGATAAAACATATGACACGTGATGCTTTTCACTCAACCCTGTTACATGATTTTCACCCTGTTGCGGTGCATTCATCCCTGTTACGAGATTATTTTTTTTACATTTTTGTATTAAATACACAAAATATAACATTAATAGTGTTTTTATTGTGTGTATTAAATCAGGGTAAATAAGGCTATTTCAATTTTGTCAGGAATTACGCAGCATTCTTGCACATTTCTTGCGAAAATGTGGAGTTAGATTAGAAATTTCTTCATCGTAAACTGGAAAGGATGGTGCTGGTCAGTTTTTCTTGATTTTCTCTTTAATTACAATATGCCATTATTTACAAGGGACATCTAAACTGTGAGATTATGCCAGAAGCTGATCTCAAGCTTATTGGAAAAATGAATAGTTGAATAACAAAATGACTGTGACGGGGTTGAATTAAATTGGGACTTGTTTGAGAAAATAATACAGAATAATAACTTAATACTCTACATTGAGATGGGAAAAGGTATTTTCTATCAAGTACACACATTACTTTGTCACATCAAATAAAAAAAAGCTTAAGATTTTAATGTTCATTGTTTCATCCTCCTCAATCACAAAAGGCACCGAATCTGTAGAATGACCCATATACACCACTCCTGATAATTGCACTTTGAATAAGTGCAAACTCTTTTTTAAGTGCATTACAGTGTTTTTCCTGTCCCAATTCAATAATATTCTTTATAATTGCTCCTGATGACTGCATTCTCTGGTTTATTGCACGCGCTGTCACATCAGTCCCTCCCAAGCCGTTGCAGTAGTCAGAAGTTGCCTGTGTTACAATGTGTTGTCTTTCAGTTCAGTTCATGCAAGAAATGATAATTCTAGATGACCATATTAGTTATTAGAACTGTTTCCCCATATGTAGTTTATCTCTTTCCATTATTACTGGTCTGTACCAAAGATTGTTTAGAAACTCTGTCCGTGTACCTTCTAGGAAACATCCATCCACATGGGGGTGCTGTGATGTGTTTACGGGCTCACAAACGACTGTTACTAACAGAAGAATTCAATACGGAAGTAAAACTGAGAGAGGGTTTGTTTTTTGTATGTGGACAGCGGCAACTGTTCTTTCCTCGTGGATAAAGCCATACCACAGACAAAAGGGGTTAGTTATCAGTATCTTTGCCATACTAGTTGAATACTCACCTCTCAGTAGACTGAAAATGTCTACACTACAGATGTTGCGCGTGTTCTTAAATGAGCGTTTAACGGCGGCTGCTGTGGAGATTTTCGGGGCAGTTGAGAAAACGGTAGTGGAGTACCAGGAGGAGAATGATCGGCTACGGAGTATGCTGCGGATTACACAGGACATAAAACTATGCAGAAAAGGTTCGTCTGTAGATCTACAAATACATAGCTACAATTCTTTTTTATGAATAGCTAAGTTGTTTAGGCTAACAATGATCACCATTTCATATGTTTTAAAATAGTTTAATGCAACGTTTATCGTGCGTGATGAAACAGTTTGTCACGAAACGCTTATTGAAATAGCATATAGCTCGGTATGCGCACTCAGGCATGGCTAAAAGCTGTGTGTGTGTATATCTATCGATATATATATATATATATATAAAAGAGATGAAGTGTTATTTTTATTTAGGTGGTATAGATAACCTCTGCTCCTCCTTGCCTTCCCTCTAGAGTCCCTTCAGCTCTCTCTTGCTGTCTCTGAAGAGGAGGATCCCCCTGAGCAGCAGCACTGTGAGCAGGAGTGGAGACCCAGTCTGCAGCAGGAGGACCTAGAACCCACACAGATTAAAGAGGAACAGGAGGAATTCTGGACCAATCAGGAGGAAGAGCAGCTTCAAGGGCAGGAAGCTGATATCATAGAGTTCAAATTCCCTACACCTTGTGTGAAAAGTAAATGTGATCAGGAGAACCCACTTCAGTCTTTTACTCTTCCCCAAACCCAGACAGTGGAGAACAGAGAAAGTAACTCTAAACCAGTGGATCGCCCCCATTTTGTCACTGTTACCCACCTAAAGGGTCTCGACATTCCCTGTGACCCTCCAGATAATCAAAACAGTGCCTCCAGCCACAGCTCAGCTGTAATCAGTGACCCAGTAAGACTTAGGCTGCTGTCACCATTGCATCCCAGCCCACCATTGGATACCAACCTATCAATGGGGGAACACTGTTCCAAACCCAGCACTACGTCTAGTAAAACTCACTACTGTAGTGACTGTGGGAAAACGTTTGCTCTGAAAGCTGACCTGCAGGGGCATGTGACTCTCGCCAAGAAGAGACCCAGCGAATGCCGCCTCTGCAAAAAACGCTACAACTCCACCTGTAAATTGAAGGCCCATGTCAGACTCTGTCAGGTGGAGAAACCCTGCACCTGCCCCTTTTGTGGAAAGACCTTTAAACTCAAAGGACATCTTTCCAGGCACATGAGGATTCACACAGGAGAGAAACCGTTTGGCTGTGGTGACTGTGGGAAAAGCTTCATTCAGAAGGGGGACCTAAGGAGGCATATACTGACTCACACCGGAGAGAAACCATTTAGCTGTGGTGACTGTGGGAAAAGCTTCAATAGGAAAGGGAACCTGAACTTGCACATACTGACTCACACAGGAGCGAACGTCCACAAAGAAAGAAACAAATAAAGAAAACAGGATGGAAACACAAAGAAGAAACAAATTAGGACAAAGACATCTTGTCAGAAGATGGACAACACTCTTTGGAAAAGCAAAGCAACTCTGGATCATTCATTCTCTGGGTTTCAGATAAATAGATGTCATGAATTTACTTTTGTAAAACATTCTATGTAAATAAAGTTTGATTTGATCTAACAGTACAGAGTAGTTAAACTCACAGGTCTGCTGTTCTCGCTTGATTTTTTTCATATTATAAACAGGAATTCCTGGTAGTTTGTTTTTTAATGTCTCCAGAATAATCTGACTGATGTTAATGATACATAAAAAAATATATACTTCCAGAAAATGTGTCCTTGCATTTGTCCAATGTTATTTTTAATAAATTTTGTCTTAATGCTGTTCATTTATGATATTGATTTCATCTTGTATATTACATTTTTAAAATACTGTTAATGTTCATACAGTGTATGTGGTATGCAACTACAGACTGATCTATGGTTAGTGGAGGGTAAAACTGATCCTAGACCTGTATGTCTAAGGGCAATGTCTGGACCTTTATGACCCAGGAGTGTGGACATACCCTACTTTCTTGTCTATTCCCCTTGAATCACTACATCACCAAATATAGCACACGTCTGCAGCACTAACTGGAGATACTGTCCTCAGACATTGAAAATCTAGGGCTTGATTCAATCCGTATCACGGAAGATCCGCGGTAAAGAACGATTGAAATGTAAAGGTAATTTCCGATTGAGCCGACATGCGCGTTAACGTGAATGCGGGAACGTTGACTTTACATTTCAAAAATTGCGCTATACCGCTGATCTCCTGCAATACGGATTGAATCGAGACCCTAATTTCATAGGCCTATAGGCATACCAAGATTTTGATGACTTGTAGTGATAAGCTAAACCAAGATGCATTTCTAAGGTAAGATTCAGTAGGACCTGCTACTCAACAGTAAAATTATTGATGATCATGATGATGCATATGCTAGATCTCTAGTGCTGCTGATGTCAGAATTGCACTCTTGGGACAGCAATTGTTTGTATAGGCTACCAGCGCCACCTGTCTACATCAATGTTTGCCAATCTGGGATAGTAGGCTAGCCCTCATACCTCGACTATACACAGAAGGTATGAGGGAAGGCTCATAAAACATAGGGGTAATGATTGGTTGCACATGACGGCATAGCCACGGGAAGTAGGTGCTGCAGCACCCCCTGAAAATCAGAACTTCAACAAAACTAAAATGTAAAGAAATGTATTATTTATTTTTACTCATTCTTTTTTTACTAGTCCTGTATTAGTGGACCAATAAAGCTGTCTGTAGCACAGCTCCCCCATTTGTATATTGTCCCATGCAATAATCTGTATGACTTGAATAACACTGGTTTAGACTCTAGAACAGATATGGGCAATTTTGATGGGGGCTGGGGACACAAAAATCTGAACTCATCTTGAGGGGCAGCAGTTGCTCCACCCCTCGATGTCTGGAGCTCAAAAAGCAATAGTACGGTATGCGATTCCACAGAGGAGCGTGATTAGTTCTCTGTTGTTCTCAATCATGATCAATGATGTTTACTCTCAGGTGCGGCCGGATATAGGGAGGTGGTTATTTGCGGATGATGGGGCCTTATGGAAGAGGGTAAGAAATGTGCCATACATAGTCAGGAAGGTACAGAAAGCAATTGATGAGGTAAAGCGGTGGGCATTAATGTGGTGATTCAGGTTCTCTGTAGAGAAAACTCAAACAGTGTTCTTTACCAGGAGGAAGGTGGGAGATGAGGTATGCTTGAGGTTATATGGGAGAAACTTGGAGAGGGTGGGGGCCTTCAGGTTCCTTGGGGTATACTTTGACACTAGACTGACCTGGGCAGAACACATTGAGAGAGTGGTGGGAAAGTGTAAGAAGGTGCTAAATGTGATACACTGTCTGACGGGGAAGGAGTGGGGGGCTGGGCGTTCCTCATTGAGGACCATGTATATTACATTGATCCGATCTGTAATAGACTATGGAAGTATAGCATATGGTTCGGCAGCCCGGACCTCACTGGAAAGGCTAGATGTCATACAGGGGCAAGGACTCAGAATATGTAGTGGGGCGTTTCAGACGTCCCCAGTGGCTGCATTACAGGTGGAGATGGGGGATATGCCATTGCAGATTAGGAGACAGCAGCTGGCAATGAATTATTGGGTCAACCTACAAGGACATGGGATGTCTCATCCTGCGAAAGGGATTTTACAGGCATGCTGGGAACATAAGCGAAGACCGAAAACGAGCTTTGGGTGGGTGGGTAATACCCAGGCGAAGGAGATGGGACTGTATGGAAGGGAGTTTAGTCTAACGGTACTTATTCCTGTAAATCCACCATGGCTACTCCCGCCTCCAGTAGTTGATCTAGAAGTGTTGGAGAGACCTCAGAAAGATAGGGAGGGTGTTGATCCATCTGATTTGTTTAAGAGACGTCTGGATACTGTGTATCAGGATTTTGTGGCCATTTACACAGATTGTTCAAAAGATCCAAGGACAGGACATACTGGGTCAGCATTTGTAGTGCAGGAATGTGGGGTGGAAGTCTGGAAACGTTACAGATCATCTGGCTGTATATATGGCGGAGCTGATGGCCATACTGTTGGCCTTGCAGTGGGTGGAGGAAGTCAAACAAGACAGAGTAGTTATTTGCTCTGATTCATGTGCAGTGTTAATGAGTCTCCAGTCCTTTAGCTCACGTAGCAGACAAGACCTGCTTTGTGAGGTGCTACAAACCCATGGCAGGATTAAACAGATGGGTATACAGATAAGATTTACTTGGGTCCCAGCCCATGTGGGGGTGGAGGGGAATGAGGAAGTAGATGAACAGGCTAAACAAGCACTTAGTAGTGGGGATGTTGATGTTAAAAGTTTCAATGAGCAAGGCAGAGGCAAAAAGACTGATATATACAGTGATTGTGCAGAGATGGTAGGAGCAGTGGAATAGAGATAATAAGGGAAGGCATTTATTTCAAGTACAGAGGAAAGTCGAGGAGGGGAGGACAGCAGGAAGGGACAGAAGAGAGGAGGCTATTTTTTACAAGATTAAGGGTGGGACACAGCCAGTTAAATAAGACATTAAATGTGATAGGAAAGCGATTCCCGACGTTTACCGAAAAGAGCCATTCGTTCGCCAACGAGACATAATTTAAACAAACTGAAAACACAACTTTCAGTTGACTGAAAATGGACTCGCCCTCACTGATACAAATAGAAGACAATGCGGAAGTGAAACGGGATTTTCTGGTTTGTTTTGTTTGTTAATTTACCACCATTCTTTCCTCATGGACAAAGCCATACTAGCTGAATACCCAACTCTCAGTCGACTGAAACATGTCCAAACTACAGTTGCTGCGTGTGTTCTTAAATTAGCGTTTAACGGCGGGTGCTGTTGAGAAAACGGTAGCAGAGGATCAGGAGGAGAATGATTGGCTACAGAGACTCCTGCGGATTACACCGGAGATAAAACGATGTATAATAGGTTTGTATGTAAATATAGAGATGGAAAAACATCAAAACGTTATCTGTGCCATTATGGTGTCTGTGACAGCATGGGCAGCACCATTGAGGCTATCTACTTTTTAAAGTAATCAATTAGGTTTTTATTTTGTGTTTGAAAAAAATGTAAAGCTAAAATTGGTAATTAACCGCCACCTGCAGTGCTGGAGTCCTGCACCAAATTATGTGTCATTAATTTATTGTGGTCACTAGATGGCGTGGATATAGCTTAAAGCAATTAACAAACCATAGCACCCAATTTGAAGAAGACAATGCGCTGATCATTGGCAGATCGCTCCCAACCCATAGGAATCCCCACCTAGTTGACTACTTTAAAATGGTGGAAGCCAGAGATACTGAAGGAATTGAGATTATGCTTTACCGCATTTTCCCATTTAAAAAAAGGTAAATGTTCCGGTATGTGTAAATTGGTGTTCCCCCTCTCGTGTTAACATGCTTTCTCGCATGAGCCGTCCTAGACTGCTTCAGGCGCTTTGAGAAATTGCACAGACCTCAAAAAATGGCTTTTCTACTAATTGAAAAGATGTCCGTTTGAGCTCATAATGCACAAAAAACGAGCCAATGCGATGTCTCACTTTCTAGAATGTATCTGATGGAAGCCCAAAATGTCAATGTACATGCAAAAACACGGTTATATCCAAGCTAAGTCCTCTAACTATCTCTCTGATATATACAGTTATATACAGTTCTACTTAATTAACAAACTGTTTAGGCTAACAGTGATCACCAGCTAAACAATTTTAAGAAGTTGTTTTAAATTTTTTACTGTGAATGAAGAAAAACCTTGCCTGTCACGAAAACCAGGAAGTGATTTGAACATATAATTCATGATGGGAAAAAAGTTGAAAACAAATGGCTTTTTATGTTTAGTTTATTGATAAGTAATTGGAAATAGTCTTTAGAGTCTAGTTTTAAATTTTTGAATTGCAATATCAATTTACAGACTTACATTTTTATAGACACTGATGTCTAAAGGGTGCTCCATCTCTCCTTCCCTCCAGACTCCCTGCAGCTCTCTCTCACTGTCTCTGAAAAGGTGGTTCCTGCCGAGCAGCTGCACTGTGAGCAGAAGTGGAGCCCCAGTCTGGGGCAGGAGAACCCAGAGCCCACACATATTAAAGAGGAAGAGGAGGAAGTCAGGACCAGTCAGGAGGAAGAGCAGCTTCAAGGGCTCTTTGATATCAAAGTCTCCATATTCCCTACTCCCTGTGTGAAAAGTGAAAGTTTATTTAGGTGGTATAGATAACCTCTGCTCCTCCTTGCCTTCCCTCTAGAGTCCCTTCAGCTCTCTCTTGCTGTCTCTGAAGAGGAGGATCCCCCTGAGCAGCAGCACTGTGAGCAGGAGTGGAGACCCAGTCTGCAGCAGGAGGACCTAGAACCCACACAGATTAAAGAGGAACAGGAGGAACTCTGGACCAGTCAGGAGGAAGAGCAGCTTCAAGGGCAGGAGGCTGATATCATAGTGTTCAAATTCCCTCCTCCTTGTTTGAAAAGTAAATGTGATCAGGAGAACCCACTTCAGTCCTTTACTCTTCCCCAAACCCAGACAGTGGAGAACAGAGAAAGTAACTCTAAACCAGTGGATTGCCCACATTTTGTCACTGTTACCCACCTAAAGGGTCTCGACATTCCCTGTGACCCTCCAGACATTCAAAACAGTGCCTCCAGCCACAGCTCAGCTGTAATCAGTTGCATAGTTGCATAGACCAAATGAAGGATATTTCGGTGATATGAAGGATATGTTAGCCTGAAAGCCAGACCTGTTTCTTTCTCTCACTGCTTGACCACCACCCTGAGATGACCACCACTCAAGCCATGAACTTTCAGCCTAAGACTTAGGCTGCTGTCACCATTGCATCCCAGCCCACCATTGGATACCAACCTATCAATGGGGGAACACTGTTCCAAACCCAGCACTACGTCTAGTAAAACTCACTACTGTAGTGACTGTGGGAAAACGTTTGCTCTGAAAGCTAACCTGCAGGGGCATGTGACTCTCGCCAAGAAGACTCTGTCACGTGGAGAAACCCTGCACCTGCCCCGAAGTATACCTTTAAACTCAAAGGACATCTTTCCAGGCACATGAGGATTCACACAGGAGAGAAACCGTTTGGCTGTAGAGACTGGGAAAAGCTTCATTCAGAAGGGGGACCTAATGAGGCATATACTGACTAACACAGGAGAGAAATCATTTAGCTGTGATGACTGTGGGAAAAGCTTTAATCGGAGGGGGCAGCTGAAGGTGCACATACAGACTCACACAGGAGAGAAACAACATGGCTGCTTCGTCTGTGGTAAAAGATTCACTCATAAGGCTTATCTACTGAAACATGTGGATAAGGTCCACAAAGAAAGAAAACAGGATGAAAACTGAAAGAAAGTGAAATAGGACAAATATATTTTGTCAAAAGGCAAAATAAATAAATAAGGCAGGATGTGGACAACACTCTTAGCAAAGCACCTCTGGACCAATCTTGCCATTGTCTTGTGATGAATTTACTTTTGTAAAACATGCTATGTAAATAAAGTTTCATTTTAATTGAAGGGAGAGGTAATGATCAAACAGTGGTATGCAGTATTATGTGAATCTCACAGGTCTGCTGTTCAAAGTCTGTTGATGTTTTCACATGATTAGAAACAGGAATATCTTGTAGTTTGTTTTGGAATCTTAGGGTGATGAGAAAATGGTCTGGTTGATTACACTTTCCAGAAAATATCTCCTTCCATCTGTCTTTTTGTCATACATTTTGACTTAATGCTGCTCATTCGTGATATTGTTTGAGTCTTTAGGGAAGTAATGATTTACAGTCGATTCCTGATAAGTGCACTTTGTATGAGTGAAAACTCTGTTTTAAGTGCTTGTGACATTCTTTGTAATTGCTTCTGATAACCGCATTCTCTGGTTTAGTGCATGCTTTCACATCAGTCCCAAGCTGTTGCAGTTGTCAGGAGTCGCCTGTGTTACAATGTGTTGTCTTTCAATTCAGTTCACCATCCTAAATCACCCTATTACTAATTAAAACTGTTTCCCCACATGAAGTTATCTATTTCCATCATCACTGGTCTGGAGGTTGAAGTAAAACTTGCTGAAGCGTTACTAGCATGCTAGCAGATACCCATAGACTACCTCTAACTTCCTTCATACTGAAAACAGAGACATAGAAATGGTATCCACGAGATAAAGGGCCTCATTGCCACAATCCCGAAGTATACCTTTAAAGGTATTTTCTGATTGAGCCCACATATGCCATGAATGCAGTCTGCTAATGCGGGAACAGTGCCTTTAAATTTCAATCACGCTGTAATGCTGAATTTCTGTGATATGGATTGAATAGAGTCCTAGGTCTTTAGTTGGGTTTTATTTTTCCTTGTTTTTTACCACCTACCCCTTTCAGATATACAAAAAAGCATGCAAAAAGAAGCAGGCATGGTAAATTAGTGGGATTTTGGTCTATATATTAGAAATCTATCGCAGAAGATCCATGGCATAGTGCAATTGAAATTTAAAGGCAATGTTCATGCCTTCGCGCCAATTGCAGTCACAGTAAACACCGCATACAATATGTCGACTCAATAGGAAATGACCTTTACATTTAAATTGCACTATACCGCAGATCTTCTGCGATATGGAATTAATCAAGCCCTAGATTTTCAATGTCTGAGGACAGTATCTCCAGTTAGTGCTGCAGACGTGTGCTATGTTTGGTGATGTAGTGATTCAAGGGGAATAGACAAGAAAGTAGGGTATGTCCACACTCCTCGGTCATAAAGGTCCAGACATTGCCCTTAGACATACAGGTCTAGGATCAGCTTACTCTCCACTAACCATAGATCAGTCTGTAGTTGCCTACCACATACACTATATGAACATTAACAGTATTTTAAAAATGTAATATACAAGATTAAATCAATATCATAAATGAGCAGCATTAAGACTAAATTGATTAAAAATAATATTGGACAAATGCAAGGACACATTTTCTTTGAATATAATTTTTTTAATGTATCAATAACATCCATCAGACTATTCTGGAGACATTCCAAAACAAACTACCAGGAATTCCTGTTTTATAATGATGTGAATACATCAAGAGACTTTGAACAGCAGACCTGTGAGTTTTCAACTATCTGTACTATTAGATCAAATCAAACTTTATTTACATAGAACGTTTTACAAAAGTCAATTCATGACATCAATTTATCTGAAACTCAGAGAATGAATGATCCAGAGTTGCTTTGCTTTTCCAAAGAGTGTTGTCCATCTTCTGACAATATGTCTTTGTCCTAATTTGTTTCTTCTTTGTGTTTCCATCCTGTTTTCTTTATTTGTTTCTTTCTTTGTGGACGTTCGCTCCTGTGTGAGTCAATATGTGCAAGTTCAGGTTCCCCTTCCGATTGAGCTGAAAGAGTCAACTGCCACTAGAGACTGTCGAAACTTGTCGCATGGCGGCGCCTCGAGAAGGAATGGCCGGCAGGGAGAGCTCAGTTGAGTTTTCGATTCCCACGGGGGGCCAGTATAAAAAAAATATGTATTCACTAACTGTAAGTCGCTCTGGATAAGAGCGTCTGCTAAATGTAAATGTAAGCTTTTCCCACAGTCATCACAGCTAAATGTTTTCTCTCCTGTGTGAGTCAGTATGTGCCTCATTAGGTCCCCCTTCTGAATGAAGCTTTTCCCACAGCCCCACAGCTAAAGGATTTCTCTCCTGTGTGAATCCTCATATGTCTGGACAGATGTCCTTTGAGTTTGAAGGTCTTTCCACAAAAGGGGCAGGTGCAGGGTTTCTCCACCTGACAGAGTCTGACATGGGCCTTCAATTTACAGGTGGAGTTGTAGCGTTTTTTGCAGAGGCGGCATTCGCTGGGTCTCTTCTTGGCGAGAGTCACATGCCCCTGCAGGTCAGCTTTCAGAGCAAACGTTTCCCCACAGTCACAGTAGCGGTGAGTTTTTCTAGACGTGGTGCTGGGTTTGGAACAGTGTTCCCCCATTGATGGGTTGGGATCCAATGGTAGGCTGCTGTCAAGTCCTACTGGGTTGCTACTTACAGCTGAGCTGTGGCTGGAGGCATTGTTTTGATTATCTGAATGTCAAGACTCTTTAGGTGGGTAACAGTGACACAAGGTGTGAGATCCACTGGTTTAGAGGCAGTATCTCAGTTCTCCACTGTGAGTTTGGGAAGGAATGAAGTGGATTCTCCTGATCACATTCACTTTTCACACAAAGAGGAGGGAATTTGAACTCTATGATATCAGCCTCCTGCCCTTGAAGCTGCTCTTCCTCCTGAATGGTCCTGACTTCCTCCATTTCCCATTTAATCTGTGTGGGCTCTGGGTCCTCCTGCCCCAGACTGGGGCTCCACTCCTGCTCAAAGTGCTGCTACTCAAGAGGAACATTCTCTTCAGAGAGAGCTGCAGGGAGTCTGGAGGGAAGCCGAGTAGGAGCAGAGGTTATCTGTATACCACAGAATTAAATAGAACAACTGAATGATACAACTGAATGATAGATCTCTATGATATACAGACCTACATCCTTTAGACATGCCTGAGTGCACATACCAAGCAATATGCTATTTCAATAAGCTTTTCGTGACAGACAACTTTTTAATCATGCACAGTAAAAGTTACACATTAAAAATTGTTCTTTAAAGGGTAGCTAATGCTAAAGCAGCACATTGGATTCCATTAAAATGCAACGCCCAGCATTGGGGTGAGTAGCTGCAGTAAGTGTTGTGGAATCCAATGTGCTGCATTAGCATTAGCTATCTTTAGCATGCTGACAAAAAGGCAGTTTAATTCAAAATGAGTAGTATTTCAATCTTCTAATTATATCATTATCCCAGCCACGAAATCGAAGGAGTACAACGACACCACAGGAGGTTGGTGGCACCTTAATTAGGGAGGACGGGATCGTGGTAATAGCTGGAGTGGAATAAATGGAATGGTATCAAATACATTAACACACATGGTTACTATGTGTTTGATGCCGTTCCATGTGCTCCGTTCCAGCCATTAGTATGAGCCGTCCTCCCCTCAGCAGCCTCCTCTGAGTGACACCTACCATCCCTGGATTGAGGTACGTTTTCAAGCTATATCCCTGGTTCGTCACTGCGGTGCTAACATTATGGGCAAACTGCGTTTCAACTTGAGAGAGAAGATACTAAATGTCAAGTTGAGTTTGGCTAGATATTTATACTGCCCTGCAAAGGCAAATAGCAGAAACTACGCAAACAGTGAAACAGAAAAATGGCTTTAATGTTTTTTTGTTGCTGCTGTCAAGCCAAATATGTTGTAGGTAGATAAGTGATAATGCACTGATGTATTATCTTATTATGAAGCTATTTCTGATGCATATCAACCATGACCGCTGATCTGACCTACAGTGAGCTCCAAAAGTATTGGGACAGTGTCCATTTTGTTGTTGTTTTGGCTCTGTACTCCAGCTCTTTGGATTTGAAATGATACAATGACTGTGAGGTTAATGTGCAGACTGACAGCTTTAATTTGAGTGTACTTTCATCCATATCAGGTGAACTGTTTTGAAATTACAGCACTTTATGTACATGGTCCCGCCATTTTAGGGGACCAAAAGTATTGGGACAAATTACTTACATGTGTATTAAAGTAGTCAAAGGTTTAGTATTTGGTCCCATATAACTAGCACGCAATGACTACATCAAGCTTGAGACTCTACAAACTTGTTGGATGCATTTGCTGTTTGTTTTGGTTGTGTTTCTGATTATTTTGTGCTCTATAGAAATGAATGGTAAATAATGTATTGTGTCATTTTAGAGTCACTTTTATTGTAAATAACAATATAATATGTTTCTAAACACTTCTACATTAATGTGGATGCTACCATGATTATGGGTCGTCCTGAATGAATCCTGATAATGATGAGTGAGAAAGTAAGAGGAACAAATGTCATACCCCCAAGACATACTAACCTCTCACCATTACAATAACAGGGGAGGTAAGCATTTTTTGGGGGCTATGATATTTGTGCTTCTTTAACTTTCTCACTCAACATTTTTCACTGGATTATTTCAGGATGATCCTTAATCATGGTAGCATCCACAAGAATGTAGAAGTGTTTAGAACAACAAGCTCTCAGTCTGACTTCAGAAGATGTTTCTCAAACATCGAATTTCGAAGTTGTTCCAAATGTCACATTTCAAAGTGTTTAAGGTTAAGTTTAGACATTCATTCCAAATGTTGAAGGTTAAGGTTAGGCATGAACTCTGAATGGTTAAGGTAAGGGTTAAGGTTTGGGATAGACGTAAAATATAAAATCTCAAAAACCAGAGGCAGAACATTTTACCTAAGAGTCTGCCACTGGTGCCAAAGGTTGCATGTTTGAATCCAGCTAAGTTGTTTTTCAGATTTTTGTTTAAGCCTATCCCAAACCTTAACCCTAACCTTAACCATTCAGAGTTAATGCCAAACCTTAAGATTTCGGAGTTAATGCAGCCTTTGGCACCAGAGGCAGATGCTTACGCCCATCCGCCATCCCGTTCACGACACCCTAGCAGAACCAAAACCTACTTGAAGGTAACAGCGCTCACTGTTGCCCCTAGTGGTCGGTTTCCACGTCATCTCCCGACGTCCTCAGACATGGATTGACTTCGAATACTGACTTGTATCACGGCTGACCTGGCTGGTTTAGAAACATTGTATTCTCTAGTAAGCAACCATCCACATGGGGGTGCTGTGATGTGTTCACGGGCTCACCACTGACTGATACAAACAGAAGAAGACAATACGGATGTAAAACTGGGAGAGGGTTTGTTTTGTTTGTGGCCATCATTTTTCCTCCTGGACGAAGTCATACCACAGACAAAAGGGGTTAGTTATCAGTATATTTGCCATACTAGTTGAATACTCACCCCACAGTCGACTGAAAATGTCTACATTACAGATGTTGCGCGTGTTCTTAAATGAGCGTTTAACGGCGGCTGCTGTGGAGATTTTTGGGGCAGTTGAGAAAACGGTAGCCGAGTACCAGGAGGAGAATGATCGGCTACGGAGACTGCTGCGGATGACACCGGACATAAAACTATGTAGAAAAGGTTCGAATGTAGATCTACAAATATATAGCTACAATTCTTCTTGATGAAGAGCTAAGTTGTTTAGGCTAACAATGATCACCATTTTATAATAAATAAACTAAACTGACCGTGCATGATGAAAAAGTTCACGAAAATCTATTGAAATAGCATATAGCTAGGTATGCTCACTCAGGCATGTCTAAAAGCTGTGTGTGTGTATATCTGTCTATGTGTATATATATATATATATATATATATATATATATATTATATATGTAAGAGCGTCTGCTAAATGACTTAAATGTAAAATGTGTATATATATGTGTGTGTATGTATGTATGTATGTATATATATATATATATATGTATTATATATGTATATATATGTATATATATGTGTATATGTCTGTCTATATATATGTGTGTGTGTATATATATATATATATATATATATATATATGTATATATATATGTATATATGTATGTTATATATATATATATATGTATATATATATATATATATGTGTTTGTATATCTATGTGTCTATATGTCTATGTCTGTCTATATGTATACACGTCTATATGTATACACATGTCTATATGTGTGTATATATATATATATATATATATATATATATATATATATATCGATCATAGATTGTTCTTTTTATTTAGGTGGTATAGATAACATCTGCTCCTCCTCGCCTTCCCTCTAGAGTCCCTTCAGCTCTCTCTTGCTGTCACTGAAGAGGAGGATCCCCCTGAGCAGCAGCACTGTGAGCAGGAGTGGAGACCCAGTCTGCAGCAGGAGGACCTAGAACCCACACAGATTAAAGAGGAACAGGAGGAACTCTGGACCAGTCAGGAGGAAGAGCAGCTTCAAGGGCAGGAGGCTGATATCATAGTGTTCAAATTACCTCCTCGTGTGAAAAGTAAATGTGAAAACCCACTTCAGTCCTTTGCTCTTTCCCAATCCCAGACGGTGGAGAACAGAGAAAGTAACTCTAAACCAGTGGATCTCCCACATTTTGTCACTGTTACCCACCTAAAGGGTCTCGACATTCCCTGTGACCCTCCAGATAATCAAAACAATGCCTACAGCCACAGCTCAGCTGTAATCAGTGACCCAGTAAGACTTGACAGCAGCCCACCATTGGATACCAACCTATCAATGGGGGAACACTGTTCCAAACCCAGCACCACGTCTACAAATACTCACCGTTGCTGTGACTGTGGAGAAACGTTTGCTCTGAAAGCTGACCTGCAGGGGCACGTGACTCTCGCCAAGAAGAGACCCAGCGAATGCCGCTTCTGCAAAAAACGCTACAACTCCACCTGTAAATTGAAGGCCCATGTCAGACTCTGTCAGGTGGAGAGACCCTGCACCTGCCCCTTTTGTGGAAAGAACTTCAAACTCAAAGGACATCTTTCTAGGCACATGAGGATTCACACAGGAGAGAAACCGTTTGGCTGTAGAGACTGTGGGAAAAGCTTCATTCAGAAGGGGGACCTAATGAGGCATATACTGACTCACACAGGAGAGAAACCGTTTAGCTGTGGAGACTGTGGGAAAAGCTTCAATAGGAAGGGGAACCTAACTGAACATATACGGACTTGCACATACTGACTTACACAGGAAAGAAAGACCACAAAGAAAGAAACAAACAGGATGAAACACAAAGAAGAAACAAAATAGGACAAAGACATCTTGTCAGAAGATGGACAACACTTTTTGGAAAAGCAAAGCAACTCTGGATCATTCATTCTGTGGGTTTCAGATAAATATAATTTTTCTATTGTTTTTAATTTTTTATTTATTTCACCTTTATTTAACCAGATAAGCCAGTTGAGAACAAGTTCTCATTTACAACTGCGACCTGGCCAAGATAAAGCAAAGCAGTGCAATAAAAACAACAACACAGAGTTACATATGGGGTAAAACAAAACAAAGTCCAAAATACAACAGAAAATCTATATACAGTGTGCAAATGTAGCAAGTTATGGAGGTAAGGCAATAAATAGGCTATAGTGCAAAATAATTACAATTAGTATTAACACTGGAATTATAGATGTGCAAGAGATGATGTGCAAATAGAGATACTGGGGTGCAAATGAGCAAAATAAATAACAATATGGGAATGAGGTAGTAGGGTGGGCTAATTTTAGATGGGCTGTGTACAGGTGCAGTGATCGGTAAGGTGCTCTGACAACTGATGCTTAAAGTTAGTGAGGGAGATAAGTCTCCAGCTTCAGAGATTTTTGCAATTCGTTGCAAAACGTTCTATGTACAGTTGAAGTCGGAAGTTTACATACACCTAGGTTGGAGTCATTAAAACTCGTTTTTCAACCACTCCACTAATTTCTTGTTAACAAACTATAGTTTTGGCAAGTCGGTTAGGACATCTACTTTGAGCATGACACAAGTAATTTTTCCAACAATTGTTTACATACAGATTATTTCACTTGAATTCACTATCACAATTCCAGTGGGTCAGAAGTTTACATACACTAAGTTGACTGTGCCTTTAAACAGCTTGGAAAATTCCAGAAAATGATGTCATGGCTTTAGAAGCTTCTGATAGGCTAATTGACATCATTTGAGTCAATTGGAGGTGTACATGTGGATATATTTCAAGGCCTACCTTCAAACTCAGTGCCTCTTTGCTTGACATCATGGGAGAATCAAAAGAAGTCAGCCAAGACCTCATAATTTTTTTCTAGACCTCCACAAGTCTGGTTCATCCTTGGGAGCAATTTCCAAACGCCTGAAGGTAACACGTTCATCTGTACAAATAATAGTACGCAAGTATAAACACCATGGGACCACACAGCCGTCATACTGCTCAGGAAGGAGACACATTCTGTCTCCTAGAGATGCACGTACTTTGGTGCGAAAAGTGCAAATCAATCCCAGAACAACAGCAAAGGACCTTGTGAAGATGCTGGAGGAAACGGGTTCAAAAGTATCTATATCCACAGTAAAACGAGTCCTATATCGACATAACCTGAAAGGCCGCTCAGCAAGGAAGAAGCCACTGCTCCAAAACCGCCATAAAAAAGCCAGACTACGGTTTGCAACTGCACATGGGGACAAAGATTGTACTTTTTGGAGAAATGTCCTCTGGTCTGATGAAACAAAAGTATAACTGTTTGGCTATAATGACCATCGTTATGTTTGGAGGAAAAACAGGGTTGCCTTGCAAGCCGAAGAACACCATCCCAACCGTGCACGGGGTGGCAGCATCATGCTGTGGGGGTGCTTTGCAGCAGGAGGGACTGGTGCACTTCAGAAAATAGATGGCATCTTGAGGAAGGAAAATTATGTGGATATATTGAAGCAACATCTCAAGACATCAGTTTAAGAAGTTAAAGCTTGGTCGCAAATGGTTCTTCCAAATGGACAATGACACCAAGCATACTTCCAAAGTTGTGGCAAAATGGCTTAAGGACAACAAAGTCAAGGTATTGGAGTGGCCATCACAAAGCCCTGACCTCAATCCTATAGAAAACTTGTGGGCAGAACTGAAAAAGCGTGTGCGAGCAAGGAGGCCTACAAACCTGACTCAGTTACACCAGCTGTGTCAGGAGGAATGGGACAAAATTCACCCAACTTATTGTGGGAAGCTTGTGGAAGGCTACCCAAAATGTTTGACCCAAGTTAAACAATTTAAAGGCAATGCTACCAAAATACTAATTGAGTGTATGTAAACTTCTGACCCACTAGGAATGTGATGAAATATATCACTCTACTATTATCCTGACATTTCACATTCTTAAAATAAAGTGGTGATCCTAACTGACCTAAGACAGGGAATTTACTAGGATTAAATGTCAGGAATTGTGAAAAACTGAGTTTAAATGTATTTGGCTAAGGTGTATTTAAACTGACTTCAACTGTAAATAAAGTTGTTTTGATCTAACAGTACAGAGTAGTTAAACTCACAGGTCTGCTGTTCTGTCTCTTGATGTAGTCGTCATTATAAACAAGAATTCTTGAGTTATTTTTGGTATGTCTCGAGAATAGTCTTATTGATCCATTAAATGTTTACTCCTTGCATTTGTCATTATTTTTCATCAATCTACAGACTGATCTATGGTTATGAGTTGGATTTGTGGAGCCAGTGGAGGGTAAAACTGATCCTAGACCTGTATGTCTAAGGGCCTGGACCTTTATGGCACAGGACTGTGGACATACCCCCCCTTTGTCAGTTCCTCTTGAATCACTAAATCACCAAACATAGCACAAGTCTGAGCTAAGTTATGTTTAGATGTTTGTTAAAGACGAAGGGAGAACTAGTGAGATGTTTTTTTTTCTCTGCACATTGAGAATTCAGCATGGTGGAACAGGAAGATCTTTCCTCCATTATAAAAATAATATATATAAAAAAACAAGCATTATCACCCGCTCTTGCAATTTCTTAAATGTAAATCTCTAAGCTATGTAACAAGACGATAACTAATTCAATCCGTTGCATGGAAGATCTGCACGATTCCGATTAAGTTGACATATGCAGCATTGAGCATGAATGCAGTCTCCGCAGATCTTCTGCGCTATGGATTGAATCTAGCCCCAAGGTGGTATTTGGAAAGGAGAGCTGACTTCTTTCTACTTGCTATGGGAGGGCAGTAATGGGTTGAAGTATAAATGAAGGAAAACAATTTATTGCAAATGAAAATCATTTTATTTTCTCTAAATAAAATGCATTGAAATATTGACACACACATTAGTCCTTCACAAAGTCACAGAACCTCAAGGAAATATTACGTATTTAAACAAGCTGCCGTAATTTGAACTCCACAACATGTGAAAATGCCAACGTCATTTCAACTAAAATATTGACAGTAATTACAAGGGGGTTTCCCTTCATTGTTAAATAAATTACAAAACTTTACAAAAATGGGAAGATTCCATATATTTCAGTACTAGTGATTCCCAGACATGCTCCATTGGGTGTGATAGTTCTGTAACTTGCATGATATAATTTCTACACCAGTTAGATGTGAATGTTTGATATGTTTGTAGATGGTTTGATCAGTTACAAATACAAATGTATCAAGCATGTTCATGGAAGCACTGGCACTGAACACGGTCTATTCACTTCATATCCCCTGATAACTATTGAAAAGATCTTTAAGAAATGCAGGCAAAACATCATACAAACAAAAGCAAAAGGTCTACAAGTATAGTCCCCACAGAATTCAACTGTCACATCTTGGGGGAATTTAAATAAACCATTACATCTACAACCATTAACCTTCATTCTCTAAAACAATATCTGCTTTAAATCTATAAATAATGTTACCTCTTTTTAATCTACCATACTTCTAAAATATGCTCTGCAGTACAAAATAAAAATCCAGTGGGTTCCCTTCATTGCAATAAATGGTCTCAGAGTCTCCTTTCAGTAATAATATACACTAACAGTATACAAAACACTACAGTGACAAGACATTTAAAATACACAAGAGATAAAGTCCAGCTTTGACCGATGCATTGTGCGTGCCGCTTTGGGATTTGGGAGTAGAAATGGCGAGCCCTCAAATCAGAATGTACCAACCTGCCTTAGAAAAATGGCAGCTACTTGGCTACACATGGAAACGGCTTGAAAAAGACACTGTGGAGAATCTAGCTACCATTTATATAAAGGGCCCTTGCTTGCTGTGCTTCTGGTGGAAAAGGGTTTGATTTCCAGATACATATAGTATCTGCTAGCCCTGGCCTCACAGCAGAGTGTAGTTGTATCGACTGTTGAGTCCATCCCTATGGTATGTGAAGGAGTGTCGGTCTCAGCGTTCACAGATCTTCATCCCAAACCCTGTTGGGACAACCAACTGTTTCTGTCCATCCAAGGACGTTGCCCCACGCACAGTGGACTGTCCTTAGGGCTCAAAGTTCAACCACAATTAAAAAGCCATGTTTCTGCTGAATAGATGACACTCCTGTTGGAAAGTCAACTTCAGTGAGGCTCAACGCAAGTTCACATTTGAACACAAGTACCCTTATAGTAAAGACAAGTGTTTGACTCATGTACCTTCAGTTTGAAATCTGATCTGACATGGAGCAATAAATCATCTATTTTCAAAGGCTCTATAATCCATCCATATTCACAATCCACTGAGGTACTTCAAATTGTTTTCTTCATATGCAGTTCCTTTCCATCCAGACACACACATAACATACATGTACACACATCCACAAGGACAAGTCTGTACCATCATCCATCAAATATAGTTAATGACTAACCCCAATATTTCCCCCAAAAAACACATGACTGGTCTGGACCCATCTAGACTGGTCCCAAATCTGTTTGCGTCATCTTGGCAACGCCTATGCCCTCTGTCCACTCCAAGCTATCATAGGAGTTGGGCAGATGGGCAGCACAAACAGATCTGGGACCAGGCTAGGACCCAGCAGCCTCACAGAAGAACCGGTTATATCCCCAGAGTAATCTAGTCTTTGTGTTGTCGGACACTCTTCAATTCCCTGTTCATTTCTCCATTACCTCGTATCAGTCATGACCGCTCCCACCCCCCACACCCCATTATGACATCATCCATAACCACAGAAACGAGACCAAACATGATGAAAACCACCCAGGATATGGGGCCAAGTCTCCAGAACAAAGACATGAGACAGTGCTTCTGAAAATAAATAAACCTATATTTCTGGTGGCCTTCATCGGAGTCAGCAGTGGCATGCAATAGAAACAAATATCCTTCATTTCATTAGCACCCTAGGCGTATTTCACAAAGCTGGATCACAAAATAGTTCCTGCTTATTGAAATACCACCCTGAACACATACGGCCAACCAGTGTTATACCTCAGCTGGTGGCAGGCCTCTGGTTTGATGTCAGAGAAACACCGGAACTTGGCCCATAGAAATAGAATTCTTAGAAAGGATGAAGGCCCTCAGCAATTTGAGGGCCTTCTAGGGATTCTAAGATGTTTTGCTCTCTAGAGTAAATCGAACAGTTTGAAGCACAAAGCAAAGCAGACATTTGAGTGAGTGACAGGTTCAGGGTCATCATTATAGGATACTGGTCTAGTCAAGTGCAGTTTGTCATCAGTAATTCAGACCAATATTAGTCAAGGGGAATATCAGTCAGTTAAACATCTATACCAGGGCTCTCCAACCCTGTTCCTGGAGAGCTACTGTCCTGTAGGTTCACTCCAACCCTAATCTAGCACACCTGATTCTAATAATTCGCTGGTTGATAAACTGAACCAGGTTAGTTAGAACTGGGATTGGAGCAATAACCTGCAGCAGGGCAGCTCTCCAGGAACAGGGTTGGGGACCCCTGATCTATACTAATCATAAACCGAGTCTGTAGTAGAACATCTCCAGTGTAAACTGAATCAGCTAGGTCCCCATCTGAAAATATTGCGAGTGTGCAATGAATACAGTAGTTTTGGCTTCAGTCAAATGGACCATGGCTAACAAGTTGTCACTGTTCATTATACCCAAATAGCTGGTCCAGAGGCTTCAGTGAACCAGCCTAATCAAGGTAGTGGCCTTCTGGGACTGTTGGTGTGTAACCTAACATGGCACATTGTTTTGGCATGAGAGAGAGAGGTGTACAATTCCAGTGCGAGTCAGTCTGTGATTGATATGACTGTGGTGTCAGTGTCCTTTGCCACCCATTCAAAAGGTATCATGTTTGAGGATTCAGTGGTATCAGTCCAGTGTATCAAACAGTAGTGTTGTATTTGCAGTGGTGTTGAATGGCAAATAGAGGCAAGAGAGGCGTTGTGTTACAGTGTAAGGGTTAAAGTAGTGTTGTGTTGTAGTGTTGTGTACAGCAGTGATGTGACTGACAGACCTTGAATAACATTGTGGAGCAGTGTGTGTGACCATTAGTCTTCACTGTGTGTGTGTGTGTGTGTGTGTGTGTGTGTGTGTCTCTACATCCCTCAGTGGTGTGTCTCCAGTTCCACCACTGTCCACTCGCCCTGGGGGGACTGGCCCGGGGCCTCCGGGGAGAAGCTGCTGACCGACGTGACCGTGGCTGAGGGAGGGGTGAGGGGGGGCAGCAGGTTGGGCCACAGGCTGGCCTCCAGGGGGCTCAGGGTGCCCCCTCTGCCCCCGGGAAGCAGGAGCAGGGAGGAGCAGCCGTTGCCCGTCAGCAGCAGGGTTTGGTTGATCAGCTGCTGGACAATATCAATTTTCTTCCCCCAGTCCAGGTCCAGGGGAGGTGGGCATTCTGGGGAGACGGGGGCTGAGGAGGCATCCTGGGACTCTCCTGCTCGGGGGAGTCTGGAGAGGGACTGAGAGTGGAGGTGGACTTGCTATCGGCTCCGTCCTCGTCCAATACCTCTCGACGGTCGCTGTTACCGTCAACCTCTTTCTCCAGCGGTGCTTCTTCCTGTTGCTCGAGCTGGACATGAACCTCGATTTCCTTCCCCTCTTCTTCATCACTCTCCAAGGCTTCATAAATGGTATGGAGACCAGAGGAGGGCGAAAGCAGCACTGTTGCCTGACCTTTTTGGGGCTGCGGTTGTTGCGGTGACGTCTGCTGCGTCTGCTCCTCCAGCTCCTGCTGCCACTGCATGATCTGCTGTCTCTGCTTCAGCTCCTCCTGCTGCTGCTGCAGCTGAAGCTGGAGGAGGTCCCGCCGCTGCCTCTCCAGCTCCTCCCTCCTCAGATTCTCCTCCTGCTGCTCCGCCTCCTTTTTCTTCATCTCCTCTCTCTTCTTCCTCGACTCTTCGTCCTTTTCTTCTTTGGGTTTGCCCTGCTGTTCTCTGCGTTGCTGCATCTCTAGTAGTTGTTGCTGGTGCCGTTCCAGTCTGCGGAGCTGGGGGCTGGCCTGCAGGCGAGGGCTCCGGGGGGGCAGGTCAGCACAGGTCAGCCTGGGTGGGGTCAAGAGGTCACAGTGGGGCTTGGGGTCGGGTGGTGGTCGCGGCGGTAGTGTGGCTGGGGGAGTGCGTTGAGCCCTGCGAGGAGGAAGTGGAGATCACCCGGCAGGCGGCGTGTTAGAAAGAGGGAAAGACAGACAAGTGAGAGAGAGCGGTGCAGTGTGGGTGAGAGCAGAGAGCAGAGACTGTGGGTATTGTAGTCTACCAAGGAGACTTTAGTAGGGAGGAGTTTAAGACTGATGTAGTGTCCTGGTATTCTACACACAGTAAATATGTAGCTTTGAGAGATTGTAATTTTGGTGTGTTTGTGGCTTGAAAAGTGATGTATTGTGTATCGTCACAGGCAACTTACAAACTATTATATTGTACAGGTAACTGCCAAAATAAAGGAAACACCAATGTCTTAATAGGGCGTTGGGCCAACACGAGCCAGAACAGCTTCAATGCAACTTGGCATAGATTCTACAAGTGTCTGGAACTCTATTGGAGGGAATGCGACACCATTCTTTCACGAGAAATTACATTTTTGAGTTGATGGTGGTGGAAAATCTCAGGCGCCGCTCCAGAATCTCCCATAAATGTTCAATTGGGTTGAGATCTGGTGACAGAAGGCCATGGTATATGGTTACATAGTTTTCATGCTCATCAAACCATTCAGTGACCACTCGTGCCCTGTGGGGGTATTGTCATCCTATAGGGGCCATAGCCATGGTAGCCAAAATAATAGCTAACCCAGCATACTTATACATGGCCTAAGCATGATGGGATGTTAATTGTTTAACTCAGGAACCACACCTGTGTGGAAGCACCTGCTTCAATATACTTTGCAACCCTCATTTACTTGTTTTTCCATTATTTTGGCAGGTAGATATACATACATTTCTGGCATAGGGGCTGTTTGAACGCTAAATTGACAATTGTAGCTGGGCTTAATGGTTTAGGAGAGCCAAGGTGTGTCAATAGACGTCTACTGAACCCAGGAACTACCTCCTCACTCACATGATATCATGGGCAAGGTGTGCAACATTGACAGCCTGAAAAGCAAAGCGTGTAAAAAGAGGTGGGGACAGGGGTGAAGTGAAGCAATGGGAGCACAGGAGAAATGGTGACAGCGGGGAGAGGTGGGAGGGGTGGGGCATTGGTTGGGGATGTTGAAGCAGAGAGCAAATATAGCCATCTATTTCATTAACCTTTTCAAAATATGACTTCCCAAACAAAATATGCTGATAGTATTTTTTTTGTGCAAAGGTTTTGTGCAATAAAGCAGCCCAACTTCCTGTATATGCAGTAACTACCAACTATAGTCTTGTAATATAAAAATAAAGAAAAGCTTGTGAGCAAACAACCATTTCCTTCAGTCCCCGTGGGGAGCTGGTGAGTAAGTGAAACACATGCAAGACAAGACCTTACACCATGCATCAGTACATAAAGACAGCAGCACCACATGTGAACTGGACAGCGTCCCAAATGGCACCATATTTGACCAGGGCCCATGCATTATTTAGGGTGCCATTTGGGACCAAGCCCTCAACAAACCAAAGCCAATGAGTGTCAGTCAGTCAGTGACATGCAAACAAGGCGTCCCAAGTGTAAAGTAGTTCAACAGTGCGGTTAAATGGTGTGCGGTGGACATGCACTTGTAGATATAACAGCGATCTCTCAAACAATGCAGAGGCCAGGCAGAACGGAAACAAAAAAGGCAAAACACACATTACTAGAGGAAAAGAAAAAACACTGGTGGATATCCTCTTCTGTTTGGATGATGGTGAACCTTCTTGATGTTGTTTCTCAGTTCGTTTGGTGATGGAGGGATCCAGCTGACCAAGGAAGGGTCACTCCACCAGGTCTTACATAGCGGGGGGGGGGGGAGCAGAGGGGAGGTGGGGAGTTTGATTGACATCCTCCATGTCTCTGTTGAGTCCTATTCTGGATGGTGGGAGTAGGGTGAAGAGTATGTGTTTATAGGCATGTGAGGATGTAGGTATGAATGCTTCCTTGCTGGGAGACCATTAGTGCTTTTGAATCCATATGCCCCACAGGTACAGTGAGGGGAAAAAGGTATTTGATCCCCTGCTGATTTCGTACGTTTGCCCACTGACAAAGAAATGATCAGTCTATAATTTTATTGGTAGGTTTATTTGAACAGTGAGAGACAGAATAACAACAAAAGAATCCAGAAAAACACGTCAAAAATGTTATAAATTGATTTGCATTTTAATGAGGGAAATAAGTATTTGACCCTCTCAATCAGAAAGATTTCTGGCTCCCAGGTGTCTTTTATACAGATAACGAGCTGAGATTAGGAGCACACTCTTAAAGGGAGTGCTCCTAATCTCAGCTTGTTACCTGTATAAAAGACACCTGTCCACAGAAGCAAAACAATCAATCAGATTCAAAACTCTCCACCATGGCCAAGACCAAAGAGCTCTCCAAGGATGTCAGGGACAAGATTGTAGACCTACACAAGGCTGGAATGGAAAGAATCGCCAAGAGTGGGAGAAGGTGACAACAGTTTGTGCGATTATTCGCAAATGGAAGAAACACAAAAGACTGTCAATCTCCCTCGGCCTAGGGCGCCATGCAAGATCACCTCGTGGAGTTGCAATGATCATGAGAACGGTGAGGAATCAGCCCAGAACTACACAGGAGGATCTTGTCAATGATCTCAAGGCAGCTGGGACCATAGTCACCAAGAAAACAATTGGTAACACACTACGCCGTGAAGGACTGAAATCCTGCAGCGCCCGCAAGGTCCCCCCTGCTCAAGAAAGCACATATACAGGCCCGTCTGAATATGCCAATGAACATCTGAATGATTCAGAGGAGAAACTGGGTGAAAGTGTTGTGGTCAGATGAGACCAAAATGGAGCTCTTTGGCATCAACTCAACTCGCCGTGTTTGGAGGAGGAGGAATGCTGCCTATGACCCCAAGAACACCATCCCCACCGTCAAACATGGAGGTGGAAACATTATGCTTTGGGGGTGTTTTTCTGCTAAGGGGACAGGACAACTTCACAGCATCAAAGGGACGATGGACGGGGCCATGTACCGTCAAATCCTGGGTGAGAACCTCCTTCCCTCAGCCAGGGCATTGAAAATGGGTCGTGGATGGGTATTCCAGCATGACAATGACCCAAACACACGGCCAAGGCAACAAAGGAGTGGCTCAAGAAGAAGCACATTAAGGTCCTGGAGTGGCCTAGCCAGTTTCCAGACCTTAATCCCATAGAAAATCTGTGGAGGGAGCTGAAGGTTTGAGTTGCCAAACGTCAGCCTTGAAACCTTAATGACTTGGAGAAGATCTGCAAAGAGGAGTGTGACAAAATCCCTCCTGAGATGTGTGCAAACCTGGTGGCCAACTACAAGAAACGTCTGACCACTGTGATTGCCAACAAGGGTTTTGCCACCAAGTACTAAGTCATGTTTTGCAGAGGGGGTCAAATACGTATTTCCCTCATTAAAATGCAAATCAATTTATAACATTTTTGACATGTGTTTTTCTGGATTTTTTTGTTGTTATTCTGTCTCTCACTGTTCAAATAAACATACCATTAAAATTATAGACTGATCATGTCTTTATCAGTGGGCAAACGTACAAAATCAGCAGGGGATCAAATACTTTTTTCCCTCACTGAACATAATGTCTCCCACATAAGGTTGACACAAGCTTGACTTCTGTTATACGACTTAATATCTCTGATAAGTACAAATGTGCCATCCAACTCCCCAATCCCCACTTGAATAAAACTGTCCGGGAGAGAGGAGTCATGTTAAATATCTAATCTTTATTTAAAGCTTGGTAATGGTAAATACTCCAAAAGGACAAACGTAAGAAAGAGGGGGGGGCAGTCTAACCTTAAAGTGCAGAAGGAAAGGGGAGTGCTCGGGGGAGGGGAAGGAGGACAGATGTCAGTTTCTTAATGATGGAAAAGAGCGACAAAATACAATCAACATTCACCAGCATTTTCTTGTTCAGTAAAAAGTGTCGGATAAATACAAAGTTTAACATTTCATCCCACATTTTCTTTTGTTACGTTTCTTAAGAGCTGCTTCACAACAACCCAGTCAATCCAAATCAAACCATGCCAGTTCATGTTTAAGGATATGTTAATTTAAAAAAGAAAAAGAATCACACATTCTAATAGTAATAGTAGTAGCTATTGCACATACAGGAGTTTTAAGCCATATCCTCATAAGGTGATATCATACGAGGGAAGTGGCACTGCTGTATTTAAAGTCTTTCTTTCTTCCCTTCCCTTCTTCTACATTTTGATCACATCCACCCCAGTCGGAGAGGTTGGAGACAAACAACGATGAAGGTGCGATAAAGGTGCGTTACTGGGTATGTAGGGAGGTGTGGTGGGGGCGGGACTATACGTTACCTGTGAGAGAGTTCTCAGTGTTTTCACATATAGTGGAGTAGTAGGGTGGTTGGGTGACACGGGGGCCCTCCCCGGGCTGCTGAGGGGCCGCGAACAGCGCGGGGTCCAGGGGTTTCAGATCCCCCGTGTCCCCCAGCTCTGCCTCAAGCTTCCCACACAACATGTACTGCTGCTCCTCTGGGTTGGAGACTGGAAGGGAGTCTGCCAAGGCAGCCTGTTGCTGGGGCGGCGGCAGGGTCAGCTCCTGGATGAGCGACGGGTCCTTGGCTTCCTCAGGAAGCTCCTCCAGGGAGAAGATGCCAGGGCTCTTAGTGCAGCTCTCAGCCGTGGAGTGGGCATTGGAGTTGGACGCAGTCATGTCGTAGGCGTAGGATGCCGCCGAGTTGGCAGACTGGGGGGTGTCTCCGCCCTCTTCTGCGCCTCCGCTGGTCTCCTCCCCTTCCTCCAGGGCGGACAGGCAGCGCTGGGCGCCGGGCTTGCTGTCGAAGGTGGCGTTATGGATGCCCTGGCCCAGCTCGTCCAGCTGGGCCTCGCCCTCCGTGTCACTGGCCTCATCCTCCGTGGTGGAGGACGACGAGGGGTTGGACGTGGGTGCTGTGGCGGGGTCCCCTGGGACCTGGTCGGCTGGCAGGGCCTCTGCCTCCTCCCCCTCTCCGTCCCCTCTCTCCAGGTGGATGCCCAGGTCCTGGTCCTCCAGGTCAGGCTGGAGGGAGAGCACGGGGGCCAGGGCGGCAGGCGGGGTGTGGAGCTTCCCCCCCTCAGAGCGGGACTCCACCCCGGAGCTGCTGTTGTAGTCGCAGAGCTCCTCTGGGGTGCTGGTCTCGCTGCTGCTGTGGACAGCCAGCTCTGTAGCGCTTAGGGTGCTGGAGTGTGACATGCCACGGCCGGAGGCAGCTGTGGGGGACAGGGACTGCATCGGGGCTAGGGTGTCTTTCTCAAGTGGAGATGCAGGGGCAGGCTGGGGTGAGGGCTCTTGCAGGGCTGGAAAAAATGGTGTGGCAGCCAGCTGCAGCCAGGGCTGAGAAGAGTGCCAGGGTGGGTGTCTCCATATCGGCCTGCCAGGGGTCTGAGGGGCTGGTAGGGGTCTGCAGGGGGGCGGCTGAGGCAGCCTGGGGGTGCGGCTGGGCCCAGGCACAAAAGGAGTTGGGGTTGGGTTGGTCCCACTGGGCAGCCAGGGCAGAGGGCAGCAGCGGGGCAGGCGGGGCTCGGTTCAGGTTGTCCAGTCTCTCATCCTCCGCAAAGTCATCTTCGTCTGCATTCCCGTAGCTCTCCAGTCCCGCTCTCAGTCACCCCCTCACTGGCCATCTCCACATCATCATCCTCATCCTCGTCATGCCTTACTCTTCTCGGGTCATCCGCCCGTTCTGAACCCACCTCCATGTCACACACCCGGTCTCCATCTTCATCGTAGTCATCAAAATCATTGGTCGGGATGTCGGGCACCTTCTCGAAGTCAGGCGAGCCAGCCGAGGCAGACATGCCCTCCATGTCGATGGCGCCCTTCAGACTGGCGTCTCCTAGGTCATCCATGCTCTCTGTGCCCTCCAGGACACCCGGGGCGCTCAGCTCCGACGCCCCCTGCTGGCTGCAGCTCACCTCCTCAGAGTCCAGCTCCGATAGCAGTGCGCCGCCTGCACGCCACCCCGAGCCCGCAGGGCCGGCCGAGCCAGGCCCTGGACTCTTCTGTGGGCTGGGTTCCGCTCATTTCTGACACGGACACCTGCTGGCTGGCCTCCCGCTCCTCGTCCTCCTCTTCGTCCATGTTGAGCTGGGCTTTCTCGGAGGCATCCGGAGGGCTGGGTATAGCCCTAGCCACTGCTGTGGGGATGTCCTGGGGTAAGGTCTGGTCTGGTGCTGGCTGTGTCGGGGCTGCTGGGGCAGTCTCTGGTCGTTCAGACCTCTCCTCCTGGGCAACAGTGACTAGTGAGCCCTGTGGTGCAGCAGGAGCCAGCCTGAGTGGGCTCTGTGGTGGAGATGGAAAAGTAGTATCCTGAGGAGTTGGGGCTGAAACCTCTTCTTGGAACTCCAGGGCCACTGCTGGCGAAGACGCTGGAGCTGGGACTTCTGAAGCTGCCACTTCTGGCTCTGCTGCGTCAGTCACGGCGACTGTTGCCGTGGCAGCTGCTGCTGTAGCAGCCACTGCTGCAGCTGCTGCAGACTTGGGAGCTCCAGGTCTGGCAATGAAAGGCAGGACAGACTGGGTGGGTTTGGAGCCTCGTTTGACCGACTGGGGGGTGGTGCTGCCCACGGGCTTGTTGCTGGGGGAGACAGGGGGGGTCTTGCCCTGGGGCTGTCGGGTGGCAGTGGGCCGCGTGGTGGGAGGTGCTTTACGTGTGGGCAGGGGCTTGGGGTCCTGTGGTTTAGAAGGCGGGCTGGCTTGGTGTCTGCCACCTTGGTGGGAAGGGGCCTTTTGGAGGTGGCCTCGGGTCTGGAGGCTGCAGCCGCTTTAGGGGGGTCAGGTTTGGTCCTTTTGGTAGTGGCGGATGTTGCCGGCTTTCTGGCTGCGGCAGTGGTTGCTGGTCTGCTGACATCTGTAACAGAGCAGAAATAATTAAAGACTACAACTAAAAATATAAATGGTACCTTCTCAAGTTGATTTCGGCACCAATTGATACCATGTCTAATATATTATTCAATACAACTAGATTCAAGTGGGTTTCATTCATGTTACAAAACAACTTGTAAGGCATGTGCACCTTTCTTGGCAGGGCCTGTAGGTTTGGGTGCCTGCGCTGTGGTAGTCCTGCCAGTAGAGGGGGCTGTGGTGCCGACTCTGGAAGCTGCAGGTCTGCTGGAGCCGGCAGCGGCTGGCTTGGATGTGCCAATTAACAGGCCAGTGTGACCAGTGGCAGGCCTGGGGAAGAACAACATTTTAATTCATTTATTTAACCAGGTAGGTTATTGAGAACACATTCACGTCTACAATAACCTGACCAAGAGGGCGCAATGATACAGTACAGCAATAGCAGACATGTAATGTTAGCGGACACATTCAATCTCTCCCTATCCCAGTCTGCTGTCCCCACTTGCTTCAAGGATGTCCACCATTGTTCCTGTACCCAAGAAAGCGAAGGTAACTGAACTAAATCACTACCGCCCCGTAGCACTCACTTCTGTAATCATGAAGTGCTTTAGAGCCTAGCTAAGGACCATATCACGTTCACCTTACCAGACACCCTAGACCCAATTCAATTTGCATACCGCGCCGAACAGATCCATGGATAACGCAATCGTCATCGCACTGCACACTGCCCTATCCCATCTGGACTAGAGGAATACCTATGTAAGAATGCTGTTCACTGACTACAGCTCAGCCTTCAACACCATAGTACCCTCCAAGCTCATCACTAAGTTCGGGGCCCTGGGTCTGAACCAAGCCCTGTGAAACTGGGTCCTGGACTTCCTGACAGGTCGACCCCAGGTGGTGAAGGTAGGCAACACAACCTTCGCCACCCTGATCCTCAAAATGGGGGCCCCACAAGGGTGCGTGCTCATCCCCCTCCTGTACTCGCTTGTTCACCCATGACTGCGTGGCCACACACGTCTCAAACTCAATCATCAAGTTTGCAGACGACAACAGTTGTAGGCCTGATTACCAACAACGATGAGACAGCGTACAGGGTGGAACGGTGCCAGGAAAATAACCTCTCCCTCAACGTCAACAAAACAAAGGAGCGGATTGTCGACTTCAGGAGACAGAGGGCGCATGCACCCATCCACATCAACGGGAGCGCAGTGGAGGGGGTGAAAAGCTTCAAGTTCCTCAGCGTGTACATCACTGACAACCTGAAATGGTCCATCCACACAGACCGTGTTGAAGGCGCAACAGCAATTCGGCTTGGCCCCTAAGACCCTCACGAACCTCTACAGATGCACCATTGAGAGCATCCTGTCGGGCTGTATCACCGCCTGGTACAGCAACTGCACCCTCCGCAACCGCAGGGCTCTCCAGAGGGTGGCGAGATCCACCCAACGCATCACCGGGGGCACACTGCCTACCCTCCAGGACATCTACAGCACCTGGTGTCACAGCAAGGCCAAGAAGATCACATTAAGGACCTCAGCCACCCGAGCCACAGTCTGTTCACCCCGCTACCATCTAGAAGGCGGAGACAGTGCAGGTGCATCAAAGCTGGGACCGAGAGACTGAAAAACAGCTTCTATCTCCAGGCCATCAGACGTAAATCGTCACCACTAGCTGGCCTCCGCCCAGTACCGTGCCCTGAACTTTAGTCACTGTTACTAGCCGGCTACCACCCAGTACTCAACCCTGCACCTTAGAGATTGCTGCCCCATGCACATAGTCATTGAACACTGGTCACTTTAATAATGTTTACATACTGTTTCACCCACTTCATGTGTATATACTGTATTCTAGTCAAGGATCATCCTATATAACTACTGCTGTACAAACCTTTTCTATTCATAATGTCTATACACACCATCATATACACATTACAGACTGACATTGCGGTTCTAATGTCTCTATATTTCTTAATTCCTTTCATTTTATTTGGGGGATGTATTGTTAGGTATTACTGCACTGTTGGAGCTAGGAACAAGCATTCCGCTACTCCCGCATCTCTGCAAACTGTGTGTACACGACCATTCAAATTTGATTTGAATTTCACAATAGCAGAGATGTAATGTTAGCGGACAATAGCAGACATGGGATTTAAGAGTATGTTGTATGGCAAGACTAAACACATAACAATAAAAACAGACCCAATTTGCTTTAATATAAAATGAGTTCAGAGAAGACCCTCAAGGGCTAAATGGACACCATCTGCTGTTCACAAGAATGAATACCACTGACTGATTGTACACTGAGTGTACAAAACAATATTGAGCTGCAGACGCTTTTGCCCTCAGCCTCAATTCGTAGGGGCACCGACTCTACAAGGTATCGAAAGCTTTTCACAGGGATGCTGGCCCATGTTGACTCCAATGCTTCCCACAGTTGTGTCAAGTTGGCTGGATCTCCTTTCGGTAGTGGACCATTCGTGATACACACAGGAAACTGTTGAGTGTGAAAAACCCAGCAGTGTTGCAGTTCTTGACACACTCAAACCGGTGCACCTCGCACCTACTATCATACCCCGTTCAAAGGCACTTAAATCTTTTGGTCTTGCCCATTCACCCTCTGAATGGCACACATACACAATCCATGCCTCAATTGTCTCAAGGCTTAAACATCCTTCTTTAACCTGTCTCCTCCCCTTCATCTACACTGATTGAAGTGGATTTAACAAGTGACATCAATAAGGGATCATAGCTTTCACCTGGTCAGTAATGGAAAGAGCAGGTGTTCTTAATGTTTTGTACACTCAGTGTATGACTTTGGTTCAGTACCATACAATCAGCTGCCTAATGTACGCTAATAGGCTTGGGACTTTTCTATGATCAATTCACTCTAAACCTGACAAAGTCAGCACTGGTTGTTCACCTGCTCACCATACAGTAAGCTAGAAGAGTAAATGGTTGTCAGACAACCTGTCCTTCACTACATAAAAGCAATTTCAAGAGGTAACAGAAAAGCCATTCATTGTCTGCCTGCAACGCATCGCTTAGTGATTTTCTAATCCCAGCCTAGTAGGGGAAGAGGAAAGGATGCAGGTAATGATGGAGTGGGAAAGAGTGATTGTGGAAAAATAACAGGATGTGGGGGAGGGTCGCACTCGCTGAGGGTTGAGAGTAGTACTTTTCCAAGGACAGAGAGGAGACTAATCGATGGGCTATTAAGCTCCCAGTCTACCCCTCAAATCTAAGGGGGTTAGAGGAGGTGGACATGAGCCACTGATCCATTAAAACGCTCCCTCTTCTTAACCGTGGAGCTCAACCTCCCAAGACTCCTGGGTCGTGTTCAGTAGGCACAAAACTGAACAGAACAGTAGGTAATGTACTTGTCTAATAACAACTTGTCTAATAATAAACACAAAATGTTCCTTTTGTTGCAAAACCTTTTCCATTGCGAACATGTAATGAACATGACCCTGGGCAATACTTAATCTTCTGGAGCATGACCTTCCCAAGCCTCCTACTGCCCTCCACTTCCCTTATCCCTCTAGTCTACTGTTTGACCTCCTGACCTGAAGAACCAAGTGGTCTTGTTGTGGCAGGTGACTGTATAGCCATATGCTTAATCAGCCCCTAACAGAGTCGGTCAGTTTCTAAATGACCCCTCTCCTGGCTGAGGTAATGGATTTGGAGAGGGTAGCTGATCCTAGATCTGCCATTTGTAACAGCTCGTTCACATTAACAGGTGCCATACGTACGTATACAGAGCTATGCTTGGATACATGTGTGATACTGGTGTGTGCAATCTACATGTACAGACTGGTGTGAGGCATTCACATTGACAGGCTTGTGCGAGGAGTTGTAGCCCATGCTACAAAGCGCTACAGTAACCTACATTCAAAACAGCTGCTTATATGGGCAATTCATATGATTAGCCTAAGGCTATACTACGCTACCAGAGTTCTTCTGCACACACAAGAACCAGGTGTAATGAAACAATGGCAGCACTGTATTTGTGCAAATCAATGCTTTCCATATCATTTCTATGACTACAGAACCGATTCATACATGCACAGCATCTAAAACAAAAAGGATAAGAAACAAAAGGATCTGACCGTTTTAAGGCATTGTTGCGATTCGTCGTCAATTACCCCAATATCCGTCATGCTGTTTTGCTGTTCTTTTGATTGGTTCGCCATGGTATGACACAGCCGACAACATAGATTAATTCACAATGACAAACTTATGGACGTACGAGGGGCCTGAAGTGGTCTGGCCGTGCACAAATGCCTGGTCACACAAATGTCTTCCCAACAATGGCCATTTGTTTCCATTTGTTAGCAGGATCAAATAAAGGCTGGCGACTCAAAGGCCTTTAAGTATTGCCGTTATTATACAGTAATAGGGGCGTCGATGGGACAGAGGGAGCAGAACCTTGATTGTATGGTAAAGTGCAGCGAAACAAGAGACAACTGTCATGCTGTACCTTCAGATGACATGAGGCATTAGTTGAAGACAGGCGGGCGGGGTGAGCCGCGTTAGACGAAACTGCATTAAACGAGGGAGGAAAAGGAAGGCAATAAGAGGTTGATGGGAAAGAAATGACAAACTCGGAGGTACGCAGTGATGAGTGAGCGAGCGACAGATGGAGAGAACGACATGATGGAAAAAAGAGGGAGAGAATGGACAGATCACGAAAAGCACATGGGAGGCAATTTGCCTTCGTATCTGGGTGAGTTCCGCGTAGGGAACGTGAAACGACAGGAGCACTAAATTAAGATGGGGGAAATGGGGAGAGAGCGCAATTGCTTCTGAAAGGAAGGAGGGAGAGATGGAGTGGAGGGGGGTGAGGCGAGGTCAGTCATCTGTGCTTAAAGCGTTAACCTCACATAACCCTCCATCTTGTCTTCACAGAGAGACAAAGCCCAGTGGAGTCCATACAGTATTAACTGCTTGGGTGGCACAGTAGTTCAGCTGCTTTGGTATATTTGTTGTGGCTACAAGGGACTGGTTAGTGTCAACAAGGGATTCAAAGCATATACTTGGTTGATACACCTTAGTGGTGCAATAGATTCACAGCCGGTTTGAGGATACAATAACTGACCAGGTGTATTCAAGACGTCGCCAACCTATTAAAGCTTTGCCATAAAAACAGAGGCTTCATTTCAAAGCTTAGAAAGTATTATTCATGCACAACACTCAAGCCTTTTTCTACAATAAAATGTCCGCTTACTCTGCTTTTGAATGAGGAATTCAATGGCAATTAACAATATTTATCAATGTTATGTGACGACAGCATCAATAATACAATAGGCTGTGTAACATCTGTTGAGTAAGAGCGAAAGTGTTGCCAGGATAGTTTCATTTGAGTCTCCCCCTCTCACCCCCTCCTCCCTTCTTCCAATGTCAAACACAGCCAGGAAGCCAGACTCCCTTGGCACCGCAAGTTGACACATTAAAAATGCAGTTTTTAATCAAGCAGAGCGAGATAGAGCCCCGGAGGTACACTTTATCCCTGTTGGAGTTTCTCCTCTTCCTCTCTTCTCTCCAGGGCCACCTTCTAGCTGATGGAACGTTGCCTCTGACAGTGCCCTGTTTGGCTTGTGAGCCGTCCAAAAACAGCCCCCTCTTGTGCTGCTTATTGAGACAGGAGGCATTCCTGGGGCTTGTGTTGTCCCAGTGGCAATGAAGCATCCCATCATCACAAAGAACAAGAAGACCTAAAATCAGCTTTGTCTAGGTTTTAAATGAATTGCCTCTGCTGTGGAAACCCCTAGCAACAGATCCAGAGATGGGCCTTAAATGAAGTGCCTCTGCTGCTGTGGAAACCTCTAGCAACTGATCCAGACAGCCCATTTACTGAGGCCTTAGCTACTATACTATCATAATGCTGGATGTGTTTAGTAACTCTATGCCCTGCCAAGACTGGGGCCGAAACTACATGGTTTCATCCCCAAAGGAACGAGGGAGGCTGGGACAGGAAAATTGTGTGACTGCATTGCACAAGAGCTAGAGTGACAGTCAATTCTCTACTTTTAGTTATTCAACAACCCTCTTTGTTATAATGCATGTTTGAGTCAGACTGCAAGTCAAAAGGTATCTGACCTGCATAGACTGCCATCTAATATACTGAACAAAAATGCAACATACAACCATTTCAAAGATTTTACTGAGTTACAGTTTATATAAGGAAATCAGTCAATTGAAATAAATTCACGTTGGAGGCAGTGGTATAAAGTACTTAATTAAAAATACTTGAAAGTACTATTTACATAGTTTTGGGGGGATATCTGTACTTTACTATTTATATTTTTCACAACTTTTACTTCACTACATTCCTAAAGAAAATAATGTACTTTTTACTCCATACATTTTCCCTGACACCCAAAAGTACTAGTTTCATTTTGAATGCTTAGCAGGACAGGAAAATGGTCTAATTCACACACTTATCAAGAGAACGTCCCTAGTGATCCCTACTGCCTCTGATCTGGCAGACTCACTAAACACATGCTTCGTTTGTAAATTATGGCTATCTGTAAATGTAAAAAAAATAAGAAAATGGTGCCGTCTGGTTTGCTTAATGTAAGGGATTTGAAATGATTTATACTTTTACTTTTGATAAAGTATATTTTAGCAACTACATTTACTTTTGATACTTGCGTATATTTAAAACCAAATAATTTTAGACTTTTACTCAAGTAGGATTTCACTTGGTGACTTTTACTTGAGTCATTTTCTATTAAGGTATCTTTACTTTTACTCAAGAATGACACTTGGGTACTTTTTCCACCACTGGTTGGAGGCAGCTTATGGTAGAGACATTAACATTCAATTCTCTGGCAACAGCTCACTAACAGGGATAAACACATTTGTGCACACAATTTGAGAGAAATAAACGTTTTGTGCATATGGAAAATGTATGGGATCTTTTATTTCAGCTCATGGAACCAACACATTACATGTTGCGTTTATATTTTTGTTCAGTGTAGATCATATGAGGTGTAACTGCCATTTCATTACTGTGACCATTTTGACAGCATTCCCATATGGATGGCTCTCAACACAAATTATCCCATCTTACAAAACACCCTGGATTCCTCCAATTCTCAGAGAGAGTCTTAAGGCCCACCAAAATGACAGATGCGCTCAAGGGGGAGGGAGGGGAGCAGCGGCAGGGTTTGGAAGGGGTGCTGGCTAAATCCCTGGTAGTGTACATAAACAGAAGGCAGTTGGGAGGAGTAAAGGAGGAGGGATGGGGTGGACAAAAACAGACTGCTCAAACAGGACAAGGACACCGGCTCCGGATAGAAGAGAGAAAAGGAGGGAGGAGAGAATACACATGGAATTAGAATCCCCCCTTCGTTGCCATGGCACCCCCTACTGTGCCCAGACAGATAATCAAGCCATCCAGCTGTCTGTCTGACTGGTTGTGTGGCAATCAATCTTGATCACTTCTGATGAGAGATGCATTAGGGGATTGGTGGACTCATTCACCTGGGGTATGTTCAGTAGGGCACACAGTAGCAAAGCATTTTGCAACAGAAATAAAATGGTGTTTGTTACTGGACAAGATCAGGTAGAACACCCCCCTTTCACAGTTTCAAAAATGTTTTTGCCCTACTGAACAACCCAGCAGTGTGTGCCAGAAGCGTGGCACACGAGGCCAGGTGTTAAAACAGCTCTGCGATGCCTCAAGGTACCAGCACATCTGCTAATTTACAGTCGACAACAGCCCTTCTCTTTAATCCATTATCATAACTCACCTTGTCAGTTGCCACACTCCCCAATCCCCTTGCTTTTGTCAACTGTAGACAATCCCCTTGTTCTGAGGCTCCCATCCAATCTCACTCACCCTTGATGCGACCCGTTCGTCTCTAATACATTGATTTCTGCTTCTTATCCAGTACAATTTATTTCACCCCTTAGGGCAATTAAGATGAATAGTTAAGAAAACCCTATTTCTCTGCCAATGTGTAACTATGGCAACGTTCTATAGAACATTCTTTAATCTCGTTTTGCCTTATGGGCCGTCTGACGGTTTATTGCAGGTGGTGAAACGGAACAGTAATGTTACGTTATATTCATTGATTTTATATATGAGCCCCGGGCCGTCTGCCCTGCTCATAGACTCGTGACTAATGGAAGAGAGCAGCAGTCACAGCTCTGGCTGGGAGAGGCCTGTTCACTAGCCCTGGCTCACCCAGGGAGGCAGGAACAGGGCCCTGCATGGATGGAGAGAGTCTGGCTGCCACTGCTCCTGACGTGAAACACAAGCAGCATGATCACACACACACACACACACAACCTGCTTCTACGGTCGTCAAACACTACTACCACTACTGTTGTCAAACACACACTGTATGTTACACACACACAGTGACCTGCTGCTTCTCCATGCCGTTAAACAAATCCAAGAAAATCATCCCCCATCCACCCCCCACATGCCTGACCAGTGATCACACACAGAAAAAAGCCTGATGTCATAATGTTCCAAAACAAGTGTCATTCACTCAGGGAAACTATCGTAACCACAATCCTGCAGCTGAAACCATCCCACATCTGCATCATTCAAAGGATAAGGACACATGCATTAATAAGACAGGCTCAGATTAAGTGCCAACCGAGGCAAAAATAGATCTCTACTCCACATGTCTAAGTGGTGCCAGTTTCAAGTCCAACACGTAGACCTGTCAAAACACCAGCTGAAAGAGACAACTCGTACTTGTCCTTAGTCTAACAAAAGAGGGGGTGGTGGTGAGTGGTAAGGTGAGTGTATTCCCGGATTCAGAAATAACAAATTAAACTGGTTTGAGTCAGTTCACCATTTCATCTCATATAATGAAAGCAGAGCATTAGGGAAGAAGTGGGAGAAGAGAAATCTAATTGAAGCTAAGAGCTGAACGGTATGTCCTGTGGAGACCTGAGTGTGGAGTAATCTCGATTAACCCAGAACCAAAGTCTTGCGTAATTGGTCAGATGCTCGATTAAGTTCTGGGTCCATACGCGTTAAGAGAAGATAAATCAAATCAAATTTTATTGGTCACATGCGCCGAATACAACAGGTGCAGACATTACAGTGAAATGCTTACTTACAGCCCTTAACCAACAGTGCATTTATTTTAAACAAAAAAGTAAGAATAAAACAACAAAAAAGTGTTGAGAAAAAAAGAGCAGAAGTAAAATAAAGTGACAGTAGGGAGGCTATATATACAGTAAAATAAAGTGACAGTAGGGAGGCTATATATACAGGGGGGTACCGTTGCATAGTCAATGTGCGGGGGCACCGGCTAGTTGAGGTAGTTGAGGTAATATGTACATGTGGGTAGAGTTAAAGTGACTATGCATAAATACTTAACAGAGTAGCAGCAGCGTAAAAAGGATGGGGGTGGGGGGGCAGTGCAAATAGTCCGGGTAGCCATGATTAGCTGTTCAGGAGTCTTATGGCTTGGGGGTAGAAGCTGTTGAGAAGTCTTTTGGACCTAGACTTGGCACTCCGGTACCGCTTGCCGTGCGGTAGCAGAGAGAACAGTCTATGACTAGGGTGGCTGGAGTCTTTGACAATTTTGAGGGCCTTCCTCTGACACCGCCTGGTATAGAGGTCCTGGATGGCAGGGAGCTTTGCCCCAGTGATGTACTGGGCCGTACGCACTACCCTCTGTAGATAGCGGGTGAAGCAACGTTCTCTCTTTGCAAGTTACGGGCAAGTCTATGGGCCAAATGTCCCCTCCAAAAATACAAAAGATGCTAACACCTGTGAAATCGTGATTTGTCCTAAGCATGAACTAATGCTGCTCATTATCTCACGCTCCATTGTATCATGACAGATCTATACTACCATTTATGTTCACAGTCTGTCCACGAGAGATTAGGTGTGGAGCCATATAGTGGGTGTATCTCAAAAGTCTAATGCAACCTCCTCTCCATCAAGAGATGAGGTAGCCACTTTAGACCATTACATTTATTGAGACAGACCCGTAGTGTTGCTGGAACATCCCAGTGAGTGTGAGAGAGGGAGAGGCCAGAGCCCCAGTGAATAACCACCGCCTTGGGGGGAATAACCCATGTTATTCAGTAACACTGTGGTGCTGACTGGGGCAGCGTGAGAGAAGAGCACTGTCTCAGGTTTATTTCTGTTAGTGTGACTCAGAGTAGACTAGGCGTGCGTCCCAAATGGCACCTTATTCCCTATGGGCCCTGGTCAAAAGTAGTGCACTATATAATATAGGGTGCCATTTGAGACAGTCAATAACAGACCGGCCGGCCTCACAATGGCCACATTTCATCGACACGCCATTTCAGCTCCTCGCAAAACAAGTCGTTCACTGATCCGATTTGTCGAGTGATGCCTTTTGTGTGAAGCGGCTCCTCAGATCTTGGGTGATTGTATTAGGTGTTGTGTATGTGAGAAGTGGTTTTTGAACTATAAACAGTGCCTGGGTTTTTACCCCCCTCTGAGTTCATTCAAATGCGCACTTGCCGGCCACAAATGTCACTGCCCGGTAAATCACTTTGCATGCCCGGTGCTGGTCACAAAATGTCACTGGCCTGTAAATCACTTTGCATGCCCGGTGGTGGTGCTGTCACGGAATAGGCTGCCTTACCTGGTTGTCTTGGAAACCGCCGTCCTATCGGGTTTGGCCGCGGCTGAAGTGCTGGAAGGCTTGGGGGCAGCAAGTCTGGGAGCTAGAGGACAGAGACAGAGAGGGAAAAAGGAAAGTGGAATGAAGACGAGGACTGGGATGAAGGACTGGTCTAGTAGGAGTTGAGGAGAGCATATGTTTCTGCAGCCAAGCACAGGTGGGTTTCGGTGAGCTCTAAAATGTAGGACAGTAACTAAAAACTCAACATGGGACAAAGGAAAACAAAAGTTGTGTGTCTAACCAAAGCATGATTAACAGGACTAAATACTCGGTAGTATGTTTGTGTGTGTGTATAGTCTTTGGTTCGCCTCCTCACCTGTGGTTTTGGGTCTGGCCCCGGCCCCATTAATGGGCCCAGTTGGGGGAGGTCTCCTCGTTGGAGTGCCAGGCCCCGTCGCCGCAGTCCATGTAGCGTTGGTTGGCCTGGTTGCAGAGGTGGACCTGGGGGCTCCGACAGCCTTCCTGTCAGCCACCTTCGTTTGGGTCCTGACAGTGGAAGCGGCGGACGGCCCCACAGACCTCTTTGTGGCTGCAGCTGACGCCGGTGCTCCAGCTGTGGTTTTCTTTTTGTCCAGAGCTGCTTTCTTGGCCTGGTCACTGGCTGAGGGCTTTAATCCATTGGCCATGTGGCTTGGGGCCGTGCCTGGACGAGAGGTGCTGGGTCCTGACGCCGGACCTGTTGTGGTCTTGATACCAGCTGTGCTTTGCCACGGTTTAGCCAAGCCCACGGTGGTCTTAGCCTTGGGTTTGGGGTCAGTTGCTGCCTTGCCATTGGCCCCATTGACCTCCTTGGACGCAGCGGATGCTGTGGGGTTTTCAGGCTGAGCTGTGGTGTTTTCGGCTGTCTTCGGGCTGTGATGGAGGGGACGGGGAAGTTGCAGGGGCTGGCTGGGGGGCCATCTCGTCGGTGGCCATCCCCTGGGCAGAGGGCTCAGCTCCTACGGCTTCTGTGGGCTCCATGGCAACCCCATCCGGTTTCATCCCCCTGTAGGCCCGGCAACGGTCTCACTTACCGGATCCAGCGGCTCACAAACACACTGAACCCGGAGTGGAACCAACGTCTTCTCACCAACCTCTCGGATCTGGAGTGGAAAAGAGAAGAGAGATTCATAAAATGTTGATGTTCAAATTGGTGTGGGGAAAAAAAACATGTTTAATCATAGAACTACAAATAACTCCTCACGTATATGATCAGCATAGCCACACATGAAACCATGCATTCGTAGACTTGTAGCATTTAAAAAACATTAAAACCTACGGAAATGCCATGAGGCACATGGTCTCGCCGAGGAATTTGAAACTATTGGAAAAACAGGAAGAGAGGGAAGCCAACATGATGATTTGTTTCTAAAGTGCACAGTCACTCACTGTCTGATACCAATACAATGTGAGGATCACAGAGACTGAGAACAGAGACATTTACGATCCATGATTAAAAACTGGCATTGTCAGAGTACTATAAAAAGTTTGACATGCAATAACTAGTGTACAGAAACCAAAATGTCCTCCAGCATATATGGAGAGTGAGGGAGAGAGAGTTGTGGATGGAGTGCTGAAAGACCGCAAGGCCTTGCAATCTCCTGACAGGCCACAGAGAGGAGAGAGAGAGAGTCTGGAAAACCAGGACCACATGTCCCATTTGTTAGTGATTCTGTTGTTCGGTGCTGCCAGCCCAGATGCTGACCACGATGACAGCCAGCGATTACTAAGAGTCAAACGCTGGTTATTGGAGGCCTCAAATGGACAATACTGTACGAGTAGAAACAGACAAATAGACGCTCTGGGGCTCATTAGCCTTACTGCAGCCCCTGGAACCCTGGCAGGCTGCCTTCCCCTGCCAACGTGGCCTGCTCTCTCCACTGCTGCTGCTCTTCCTCATCTACGTTCCACAACCCCCTCCTTCCCTTTCTATTACAAGCCCTCCCACCCACTCCTCTAGCTCCCCCTGTCCAACTGCCCCTCTACCAACAACAATAGTTGATTTTTCTTCAGTATCCCCCCACCCCCCTCTTCCCTCACTCCTTTATTTTTTCTTAGCCACTTGTTCCTCTTTCAGCTACTCTACATGATCGGTTCTCAGTCAACAGATGGTCAGGGCAGAAATCTTTGTTTGGAGCTCAACAAAAAGGCTTGGCAAGAGAGGAGGAAGAGAGCAGCACACACGAGAGAGAGAGAGATGGGGGGGAAGTGTGCAAGAGATGGAAGAGGAAGGGACTGGGAGAGCACAGTGACAGAGACTTATGCAGAAGCCATCTGACTGAGGTCATCGTTAATAGTTTGATAAACTTCCATCAAGACAACTTTCCATAGAGGGGACTTTTCAGTGGAAGTGGAGTAGATAGAGAAACCTGTAGAGGCCAAGCAGCAACTAGACTCCCCCAGGGCTCTATTCAGTTACTTATTAACGTTGACACATACCATAGAGTGGAACACCTTGTCCCCAACTCTCCACACAAACCTCAGTTTGCTACTTATTCACTCATTTGAATGTTTACAGAGGAATTTCTTTCCTTCAAGACAGTTTGGCCTTGGCCTGTTTGTGAGCGACACATGAGGCCTAACCACACATTAGCCCAGTCTATTGGAAAGGCAAATGAACAAAGAGACCACTTGTGGAGATCCTGTGGAACTAGTTGGGTCGGTTTGATAGCAGACAGACAATAGAACTAATACCAACACCCCTCCCCCAAAACACATGCACCCCTCTCTCAAAATCCCCCAATCTCTCTCCCTCCAAACCAATGGTCTGACCTCTATTTCAACCAGAGAGTACAAACAAAATGCCGTCACTGCAGTTATCCATGATTTATTTTCCTCTCCTCGTCCTTCTGGCTCCAACATCTTACATTTACATTTTAGTCATTTACATGACATTTTAGTCATTTAGCAGACACTCTTATCCAGAGCGACTTACAGTTAGTGAGTGCATACATTTTCATACTGGCCCCCCATGGGAAACGAACCCACAACCCTGGCGTTGTAAGCGCCATGCTCTACCAACTGAGCTACAGACGCTCTTATCCAGAGCGACTTACAGTTAGTGAGTGAGTGCATACATTTTCATACTGCAGGCAGACAGGATGTTCGCCGCCGCCTCCCTTTTCTGCGCTCCTATTACATATCTCCAGCACAGAGAGGGGCCAGTGAGGAGAGAGAGGGGCCAGTGAGGAGAGAGAGGGGCCAGTGAGGAGAGAGAGGGGCCAGTGAGGAGAGAGAGGGGCCAAGCTTGCAGCCTTCAGTCAACTGAGCAGGGCTACGCCAGAGCTGCTAGCTATTCTTACAGATCTCTACATTATTCAATGATATTATATATATATATATATATATCTCTATCTATCATACTTCAACTCTTGATGACCCAAGATGTTTTTGTGAAAGAATTTGTTATCAACTACTTGGCTGAATAAAGGTTGGTCAACTGCTCAGGGCTACGCTAGCCAAGCGCTGCCAGCTATTTTTAGAGATGTCCACTACATTATTCAATGATACATTATATCATGCTTCAACTCGATGACCCAAGATGTTTTTGTGAAACAGAATTTGTTATCAGTGACTTGGCTGAATCAAGTTTGGATTATTGCAGATGAGTTACAAACCAGTAGAGTTTCATCAATCAGCTAGTATATTGAGCACTTGGAAAAGCTCTATCCTAAATCAAATCCATTATCAAATCTAATTTGGGAAGGAAACATGGCTAAACTCCATTTACTAATTGGTCATCATCTCTTCACAATATCACAAGTTCAACTCAATACTCAGTGTTTTAAACAACCCGGCTAGGCTACCGATACATTTGGATGGGCTTCTGACACCAATGTAGCGTGGTAATGATGCATTAGGGAGATAGCGGGATGTGGGACATCACAGCGAGGGACGACTGCCAGCTAAGTAAATCCAGCGGGCAACGCCAGTGGGCAGGGCAGGAGTCAGATTAACGCGCCATCGCTCTACCCGCGTTCGGTGGGCAGGAGCAGGATAAAAAGGGGGACGTTTTGGCCGTGGGCAGAACGGCCACTGGCCTGGCTTTACTTGTGCCCATCTCTGGCCCAGCGAACGCCAGGGGCTGCTGACCTAACCGCTAACGCCAGGGGCTGCTGACCTAACCGCTAACGCCAGGGGCTTACCAAAGTGCTGCCTGTATCGCATTCCCTACCACGAGCTGAGCCGACCTCTGGGTAGTTGGAGGCGGCATGACGGCGTCACTAAAACCCTACACGCATATCAAGAGCTTTGTTGAACTGTAGCAAGGCGATTAGGGAGGGTATTAGAGACTCCTCTGCTTCAGAGCAGCTAGCTGTAGTATTTCCTATTGAAACTATTGCATCGTTCTTAAAACCACTCATCACCAAAATGTCCTTATGACACAAATTCTCTGGGAATTTCGGAGCGGCTTTCCATCCCTGGTAGTCTTAGCATAGACATGCAATTGGAATTATTCAAAAGGGCAACACCCCCCAAAAAACGATATATTGCACTGCCGATAGATATGAAAGGCTTCATGCATTTTTATGAAATAAAGAGCCATTGTGCTCCCCTCCAACCATTTGCATAACAAATCAGTAAAAAAAAAAAAAGGGCTAATACCATATTCAGGACACAGCATGCGTACTTTCCAGCTAGCGCTGCAGCTAATATCACAATTAGCTCAATACCCCTGGCAACAATTGCCATGTGTTGGAAGTATGCAAATTCATAAGCCAGTTGGAAATTGCTCCCCGGCTGCAGTCTGACAACAGTGGCTGGGTACTAACCGACTAGACAGTGTACTCCGCAGGTCGTCTGTTTCTCTCTCTGGGTGTGTGGTTAACGCTGGCATCGTAAGCCTGTTGGGGTGGGCTGTCTAGACGGAAGAAACTCGCTGCCCCTCAGTCTCATCTTCGCTGCGTTGCATCTTCTAACTCCCCCGCTCTTTTTCACCCCTGCTTTCTCTCCTTTTTTCCCTAGCAGTTTAATTACAGCTGTCTGCAATCATCCTACAGTGCCAGCCATGTTTTAGCCACGCATCAAATCAGACAGTGATGCGCAGCAAAATGGGTCACTTTTAATACCCCTTTAATACAAACAGAGGGGGATTTAGCTGCGTTGAGTGGGTTGGTAATGCAGTCGGACTACAGGGAGAGCGAAAGAGAAAAGAAAGAGCAAGAAGGGTTGGGGATACTGATGTCAGCTTAGTGTCATAACAGTCTTAACCACGGGTGAAAAATAGATTATTCTCTCTGGTAGCTCACAGAGGGTTGTGAACGGGGAAAGTGCTGAGGGGAAATATGAGGGGTACATTTGCCATAAAGGTTTGAGGTTTTGAGGCACAGTGTCGTGTGCACATGTGCTGGAATGCCTGGGGAGGGCTCAGGCCAGGGCATCTGTCAGTGAGCCGAGCCACCTCGTCCACATTCCAGCTCTGCCGATCAGGCTCCTCAGGGTAGCAGCCTCTAAACAGCTGTCAGAGGAAGGGTGTGTACGAATATATACACTGAAGTGTTGGACCCATGTTTCATGTGCTGAAATAAAATAACCCAGCCATTTTCCATATGCACAAAAAGCTTTTCTCAAAAATGTTGGCCACAAATGTTGACCACAAAAAAAGCACAGGTGCACCTTGTGCTGGGGACAATAAAAGGCCACTAAAATGTGCAGTTTTGTTACACAACGCCACAGATGTCTCAAGTTTTTAGGGAGTGTGCAATTGGCATCCTGACTGCAGGAATGTCCACCAGAGCTGTTACCAGAGTTTGGTTTGGGATGTTTTGGATCGACAGCGTTTTCCAGTTCCCACCAATATCCAGCAACTTTGCACAGCCATTGAAGAGGAGTGGGACAACATTCCACAGGACACAATCAACAGCCTGATCAACTCTATGCGAAGGAGATGTGTTGCACTGCATGAGGCAAATGGTGGACAAACCACAGTGACTGGTTTTCTGATCCACGCCCCAATTTTTTTTATTTTTTGAAGGTATCTGTGACCAACAGATGCATATTTGTATTCCCAGTCATGTGAAATCCACAGATTAGGGCAATTATTTATTTCAATTGACTGACTTCCTTATATGAACTGTAACTCGGTAAAATCGTTGAAATTGTTGCATTTATATTTTTGTTCAGTATATACTGTGTGTGTGTGTGTGTGTGTGTGTGTGTGTGTGTGTGTGGCGCAGAGAGCAGGGGCCGTTCTACCAGATTGTGCATTCTTCTGATTCCACCGTGCTTTACAGAGTGTACTTGCATCATCTTGGACTACAAGTGATAGACCTCCATTTTAGACTGCACTACCAAAGCAAACCCTGTGCCTGACAGAGACAACCCAATTGAGCATTTAACACAGTGTGTGCTAGCAAGACTAAACTGGGCCTGGATTGTTGAGACTATGGTGTAACAGAGCTGTATAGCGCCATGGGTGTTTGACAAACAGGGGCCTCAGTCTCTGGCTATTCATTAATGGACTGCTGTCTGACTGAGTGAGGCCTTGCTATGTGGAGGCCTCCAAAGTACTGGGGCTCTGGCCAGAGGAAACACAGCCCTCATTCACAGATGTGTGTGTGTGTGTGTGTGTGTGTGTGTAAAAGGGGCATGACAGGAAAGGAGGGTGGATAATGAGGGAGAGAGGCTTTACGAAGACAGGAGTTTACGAGGACAAAGAGTATTGGAGAAGGAGGAGTGGTTTATTAGGGAAGGAAGGGGGTTTCCTACACAGAACTAGGAATTCATTATTGGACCAGTTCCCTGCAGACAGGAAAGCGGCATTCACTAGTCAAATTCAACAACTGACCAAGTTCACTAGAAGTTACAACAATGCATTTTGACCAAGGCAGATCCACATACACCAGGGTCGTATTCATTAGGGAAAATCGTAGCAAAGCATTTTGCACTGGAAAACGAAAACTAGCGTTTCTTATTGGTCAAGTTCAGGTAATCCCTCCCCATTTGTCAATTTTCTTCCATTGAGTGCCTAATGAATACGACCCAAGGCAGTCATTAACCTACCAACTGCATGAGATAACACACAGCCTCCTAAATACTTCCTATCCACTGAGGGGGGGAAATAGTTGAGCAGGGAAAGCCAGAACAACTGGCCTATCTAGACTGCCAGCCTGTCCAAAGAGGGAGCCAATATATTTAGTAAGAGGGGGAAGTTGAATGAACTCTTAGTATCGGTGGTGGAAGAGTGGAAGATGGGGTGAAGTGTGTGTGTGGGGTGTGGAGAGAGCGTAAGACTGCTGCTCCGTCTGCCCATATAAGGCAGTGTTGCCGAGTTCTGCTGCATCACCACAGAACACTCAGAAAACACGGCACGCAAAGAGATCCAATCTCCTGATGAAATCCACCGACACACACACAAGATAGTCCTTACTCACAGCATGATGACAGGAGAGGCTCTGCTGAGCATATGAGCCCAGCTCTGTTCTCAACCCAGTTGAATGGCTGTCTCAGTCTGTCTGGACTAAATGAAAGATGTTCTCTCACTCACTGCTGTTGCCATAGACAT